>NW_003519736.1:12110-29454 GCF_000190715.1 Dictyostelium purpureum | reverse complement strand
TTTTTATTTTTTTATACTTTTTAGGGTATTTCCAAGTTTTTTTGTTTTTTATTGTTCCAAATTTATAAGATAAAAAATTAAAATCTAATAAACCAATAATAATTATAATAAAAAATTTTAAAAAAAAAAAAAATCTATCAAACCTATATTTTAATTTCCAAATTAATTAAAAGAAAATCATATTTTTTTTTAAAAAGCATTTATATTTTTTATTAAACATATATGATATAAAATTATAAGATATATAATTTTAAAATCAAATATTTAAACAAAAAATAAATAATTTCACACATCACATTTTATAAATTTTATTTATATTTTATTTTTAAAAATAATTGTTGTGATTTATTTTAAAATATAATTTGTTTAATAAAATAAAATAAAATAAAATAAAAAAATTAAAATAAAAATAAAAATAAAATTAAAAATAAAAATAAAATAAAAAATGGAAGAATATTATTATTACAATAATAATAATAATAATAAAAAAAATAATATTAATTATGATATAAAAAAAAATAATGATGGTGATAAAAATAATAATAATTTTTGTAGTGCAGAAACTGCCAATACATCAAGCCACATAAATACCAACAGAGATAATTCAATTAATGGTAGTTTTAAATCGTCCTCATCTTCTAGCTCAGCTACAAACCAGCAACCAATAAACAACTTTTATTTTTACGATTCACAATTTAATAATATTAACAATAATCTAGATTTAAATCATAGTGCTAATAACACTAATAATATAAACAATAATAATAGTAAAAATAAAAACAACAATAATATTAAAGTTATTGATAATTTAAGTTTTATAAAAGAATATGTGACAATTAAAAGTGAAGAAATCTATTTAGAAGGTATTTTAAATTATAACGAACTATCTAAAGGGATTATGATATTTGTACATGGTGTAGGCTCCAGTAGATTTAGTCCAAGAAATCTCTATCTATCGAAATTTTTCCAATCGTTGGGTTTCTCTACTTTATTATTTGATATAATGACCCCACAAGAAGAACGTTTAAACAATATTACTGGAGAATATAAATACAATGTAAATTTTATTTCAAAAAGAATTATATCAGCAACCCAATTTATAAACTCTAATCAAAAACTAAAAAGTATTTATCTTTAAAATTTAAAAAAAAAATTATTATATTAATATTAACCATAATTTTTTATTTATTATAGAACTACCAATTATTTTGTACGGTTCCAGTACCGGAAGTGCTGGTATTATCGAAAGTGAAGGAAAATTAAAATCATTAGGAATCAATATAAACTCGATTGTATCAAGAAGTGGAAGATTGTCGTTATGTAATAGAAACTCTTTAGGACTATTGAATACACCTATTTTACTACTCTGTGGAGGTGATGATAAAGAAACTATAGATATAAATAGACAATCTCTAGATAGTATGCACTATTGCCAATCAAAAAAACTAGAAATAATTGCAAACTCTTCCCATCTATTCCCTGAAAATGGTGCATTAGAAAAGGTTGCAAAAATATCATTTAATTTCCTAAACTACCATTTGAACAACCCAATAAAATATTAAAAAATTTTATTTGTATAATAGTTAAACAATAAATCATACATGTAAATTTTAAAAAAAAAAATTAATATAATTATATATTAATATACAAAATTTATAAATAATTTTAATTTTCTTTTAAAGATTATTCTTTTCTTTTATAGAATTTCGATTCTTTAGTTTTACCTTTTAATACATTTAATTTTATTTATATTTATTATTTATTATTTATTATTATTTTATTATTTTATTATTTATTTAATTATAAATTGAATCCAATTCGAATAAAGTTGGTTTATCGACAATTTTTGATTGATTTTTCATAGCTAATTTTAATGCGATATAAATTGAACCAGCAATAGTGATGGTTTGAGCTAATAAACCTGTAGCACCTGATGTTGCAGATGGTAAATAAAGATATGAGATTGCAACTGAAGCTAAAACCAAAGAAGAGATCCAAATTAATGGTGATGGTGGTTTGGATTCGTGTTGCTTTGGTACTGTTAAATCGACATCATTTGTAAATAAGAAATAACTGTCTTGTCTGAAACCATCTTTAAAGTTGTTTAAGTAATATCTCATTACAGAGTTTTCACCATCACGGAGAACACCTTGGAAATTTCTTTTACCAGTTCTAGTGAAATCGTTCTTTAAAGCACCTGTGCCACTGTATTGAGTTGAAATGGCATCACCATGATCAGCCCAAACATTCTTGAAAACATATTCGAATGAATCACCTTTGAAAAGATCACTTGGGAACTCTTTGACGTGTAAAAGTTGGTTGGCTAATGAATGACGAGTGATTAATGATTGAACTACATTGGTACGATCAAGATTATCGATACAATTGGTACGGAAAACACCATTTTGCTTTTTGACAACTTTACCATTTTCGAGATAAAAGAAACCATATTGCTTGATATCATCGGCGAGTTGATCCATAAGAATTGAAAGTTTATCGTATCTCATACCTTTACAAATGCTGTGGAAATCGAACCAAATGTATTTAGTATCTTTAAGTGATTTGACATTCTTTTCGTAGGCTTCACCTAGTTTTAATTCTGCACCTTTACGATCAATTAAATTTACGATTGTAGTTGGACCATAGAGTTTGTGGAGTTGATCGAAATGTTTTTGTAATGATTGAGTGTTATCTTTTTCATTACCATAGAATTTGACAGCTGGTTTATATTTAAGAGTTGGGAATTGAGACCATAATAATGGAATTGAACCTCTAACTTGAACGAATGAGGTGAGAGTATTACTATTGACTTGGATGATTTGTTCTGTTTCGACATTGTTGGCGACATTACCTTTCTTGTCAATACCACGTACATTGTAACGGGTACCTGAACGATGTAAATTTCTTCTAGAGATTAAAGTAAAGTCAAATTTGCCCAATTTCTTTGATTCGACGAAACCCATAGTGATTGGAAGAATCCAGTCATCAAATTTACCGCTTGCGTCATCAAGGAAACGGGTGTATTTTTCATTCCAAAAGAAACGTTCATCGCAACGTTCATAAATTGAAGCTTTACGTGATTGCTCTGGCATTTCATATTGTCTTTGAAGAGTATGGGTAAGATCATAGTCATAACTGAAATAGAAATATTCTGATGACAATAACCACTTGATCATTGATAAATGATTTTCTTCGGAATCTTGATCTGGGATATTGATTAATGATAATTGATTTGCATGGAATGGAATAACTTCAATATCTTTCATTTGGAATATCTTTTTATCCATAACAGTTGCTACTAATTTCTTATCTTTGAAAACCATTAAATAGTATCCTGATACTAATTGAATAATACCAATAATACCTTTGATTGACAATTGTGATAATATTCTTTCTTTTTCTTCATTTACCTTGTCGAATGGTCCAATAGATACTTTATTATCTGGTTTATTTAAAAATAAACTTGATTTATTATTTTGATTATTAATGAAAATAAATCTTTCATTTGTATTAATTAATTGAATTTCCATTATATTACTTTATTTAATTTTACAATAATAATAGTAAATAATAAATAAATATTTTAATAAAAAAAAAAAAATCAAAAAAAAAAAAAAAAATTAAATGAAAAAATTTAAAAAAAAAATCAAAAAAAAAAAAAACCTGTTTTTTTCGTAATACTAAAATTTATTATTTTTTAAATTTTTATTAATTTTTATTAATTTTTATTTTTTTAAATCAATTATTGAAAATGATCAATTATTGAAATTTTATTGCGAAATATATACATATTTACAAATACACATAAAAATTAATTTTTTTTAATTATTGTGGTAATAATGTTACTTTCACAATGGTTTATATTGGATCACATCCCGCAGTTAGGAGAATGGGATCCATTGAAGGCAAAGAGAATGACATGAAATATTGGAAATATTTGGGATGTTAATATTGGTTTTGCTACTGAATCATGCTTTGTACAATATAAA
The DNA here is from genome assembly GCF_000190715.1 of Dictyostelium purpureum. Classification (NCBI taxonomy): domain Eukaryota; phylum Evosea; class Eumycetozoa; order Dictyosteliales; family Dictyosteliaceae; genus Dictyostelium; species Dictyostelium purpureum. The sequence continues at coordinate 25,465 of NW_003519736.1, read as the reverse complement.
TATTTTGTTTTCAACGAAGGTGGGAAAATACAGAAAATAGACGAGCCAGTGATTATTTCGAGGATAAATTGGAAGTAAAGAGAGCTTTTGTAGTAGGGCAAGTTAAAGATACAGATAGTACCCCAAATAGTAATGGTCCATCAACTTCATATTTAATGAATACTAGAATACCAACAATGTTAGAGTGAAGTTAATTAAGAATTAATAATAAATAAAAAATAAAAAATAAAAAACAATAAATAAATTATAATAATAACAATAATAATATCCCCATCATTGTATAGTACTGATCTTTTTGTTGTCCTATTTCTCTGTTGGTGTTAAAAATCAAAAAAAAAAAAAAGTAAATCTATTTCAACTTGAATTTAATTAATTTTAATAATTTTTATAAATAAATAAACAAAAAAATAAAATTTTAAAAAAAACAAACAAATAATTTAATAAATAAACCATTTTTTTTTTTTTAAGTAAAAACAAATTTACAAAACTTAAAAATTTTTTTTTTTTTACCCAGATTTTAAAATTTTTTTTTTTTCAAAAATATTTTTTTATTTTTATTTTCATTATTTTTATATATTTTTTATGTCACATAGTGAATTAAAATAATTGATGGATAATATAGAATTTGACAACTTTGAAGATATTAAGGATTTCAATGATTTAGTGGTAAATAGTATTTTAAAGTTTGAATATGATCATATAAAAATAGAAAAAGTTACTAAAAGAGAAAATATTATTGTGTTTGGGACAAGAGAAAAAGATCAAAAACCTGTTGTAATTAAATATATAGTAAGAGAAAATAAAAAAAATAAAGAAAATGTTGAAAATATTGAAAATAAGGAAAATAAAGGAGATGAAGAGGTAAAAGCTTTAAAAGAACTTTCATATCACCCAAATTTAATATTATTATTAAACTCGGTAAGTAATATTACTGCTACTACTATCTGTGCTGTGTGTAAAAATATTAATTTTCAATAGTCAAAAAAAAATGATAGAAACATTATTTTATTAGAAAAGGGATCAAAAATTAAATTTTATAAAAACGATAATGAACCAAGTGATGATTCAAATCATCTTTTAAAATCAATTTTTTGTCAATATGTTGTATTTTTAAGTTTTGGGCATAGTGTTAAAAGATTTCAAAGAGATGTTAAATTAGATAATACTGTTCTTCTCCCGCCCGTTTTTTTAGATCAAACACCATATTTAAGGGGTAATTATTAAAAAAAAAAAAAAAAAAAACTAATAATTACTGATTTTATTTTAGTTATTGATTTTGAATTATCATCAAGTATAACTTTATTAGACAACAAATTATATCCAGATAGAGCCAGAGGAACAGAATTTTATGGTTTATTAGAGGAGAGGTTACATCATTTGCATTTAGCAGAAACTTATTTTCTATGTTCAGCTTTTAGCAATGTTGAGTCATTACAAGAAAAAGGTTTTACAGTAGAAAAAAGTGAAGTTCAAGAAATAGAAGACTTGTTGAAGCATAAAGGTGTAACCCTTTTTGAAGTTTTTAAAACCAATTTTATTCAAAAAAGAAAAATTCATTTTTATAATTTTTTACTTGACCACAATAGTCATCAATGTGTTGAGGTTAAAGACATCACAAACGAAATCAAAAAATTTACAAATTCAAAGATATATATAAGATATCTTTCAACTCCCCATATTTTTCACTTTTCTGAAAATTCATATAACAGTTTTTTATTTCCATATTATTCGATTGTAAGTATTATTAGTTTTTATTTATTTAAAGTTTTAATTGTTAATTATTTTTTATTGTCATATTTAGAGTTCAGTTTACATTTTACCAGAAAAAATCCCTGGAGAGGAATATCTAAACGAAAAATTAAAAGCTGTTTTGGAAGAGATCAATTATAATTTTGAAATTTTACGTGAAGAGTTAAATGAATCAGGAACATATTCATACTCAAAAGTTTATTTGGATAGGTGTGAGAATAAATTTTCATCACCAAGTAAAGATAAATCTTCAAAAGATTTATTTGATAGTTTCGAATCAGAAATGAAAAAATATCAAAAAAAATTAACCGATTGCGGGTATTATTCCAAAATTGAAGAACATAAAATAAAAAAATTTGGTTTTGGTGATATTGATGAAAAAAATATTTTGTAAATATTTTTTTATAAAAGGATAAATGTATATATATTAATATTAATTCTTTTTACATTTAGGTTTAAAGATATGGAGGAGGCATTTGGTTTTGAATTCGAGCCACTCAATGATAATGAAAATATTTTTGATGGAGATTATATCGAATCAGAAATGAAATGTTTAAAATCCATTGAAGGGATTACAAGTATTGGTAATTTAATTTTAGAAAATAACAAAAATTCCTCATTAGAAAAGAAACGAGAAGAAAAATTTTATTTAGACAATGGTGGAGAAATTGGCAAACTTGAAAGAGAAATAGTAGAAACACAAAAAAAGATAGATTTATTAAATTCCGTATTGCCATATTTAGAAAAAGAAAAAAAACCATCAAAAGAGGAGATTTCAGAATTAAAACTAGAGTGTGTAGAACTAATAAATGATTATTTTGACACAAGAAATCAAGTATTAAAGGATACGAAGAGTGTTATGGACGAAATAATACAAATAACCAAAGAAAACGAAAAAAGTGAAATAATTTTAAAATTACTTAAATTAAAACATGACGAGTTAGAAAGAAATAAAAATTTAAAACAATTTTAAACCTAATTATTTTTATTTATTTTTTTATTCCTCAGATATACTTTAAATTTAAATTTGGGTTCATTTCGTCTACTACTTTATTACCCTTAAAGTTTGAATCGTCCTTAAGTTTTTCAAAGTATTTATCTATTATGATGACCAACATACAATAGTAGCTCTAGAGTTCCATTAAAACCAAATCGAAAACTTGATTTTTAGCAAAATTGCATTGAAAGGTGGGTGTTAATTGAGGAGCTACCTATTTTCTTGATTTTTATAACCTTGAATGGTTTTATTTTTCATAATTTAAAATGAAATTAGATGCTTAATTAATTAATAAAAAGCCTTTTATCAAAATACTTAAATAAAGAAAAATATCATGATTATTTATTCTCTTTTTACGATAAATTTTTTTTTTATTTTTATTTAATTTTTTTTTTATTTTTTTTTTATTTTTTTTATATTATTTTTTAGGGATTTCCCTATTTTTTATTTTTTATTTTTTATTTATTTTATTTAATAATAATAACCTATAAATAAACCAATATTAAAAATGAAAAGAAATTTAATATTTTTCTTTATTTTTTTAATATATTTATTAGGTGTTGATTCATTCCAACCAAATGAAGAGATCAAAGTTATATATTTAGAGGCACCTTTGTTTTATTCAAAATATGGCGCTCTTTTAGCAAATATTAGTGCGTTCCATAGCGGTTTAGGTTTTATCTCAGAGTAAGTATAAATAATCTTATACAGAATTGGAACTTTAGAAAATAGCCTATTAACTTATTTCCTACAGAACAACCGATGAACAGTATACAATCGATTTTGTAGCATATCCAGGTGTATTAGAATCAGTATTACCAAAAGGTGTTATATTTGACACCATTATGTGGGATACTGGTGGTAAAGTACAGGTTAAAGATTATATTAATGGCTCAAACTATTGGGTTCAATCTCAAGAGATTATGACTATTGATGGTGATATTTTTGAGACATTTGTATGTTGGGCAAATAACTATAACAAAACCTACACTTGGTATCAACTATTTGATGTTATAGATTCATTAACAAATGAAACTGAGATATCTTCAAGAATCTGTAATGATTTTGTTTGGGAAGGTGTTAATGCATTATACAGTAAATATAGATTGTTATTACCATTGCTATTGTTATATAAAATCATACTAATACCTCTCTTTTATTAAAATAATAATTATAAATATAGATTTAGGTGGCAACTATATTAATGAAACTGACATCATTTCAAATAGAGATTTCATAACAATTTACTCTATTGGACCTCCAAATCTTATCCAAGATGGTGGAAATAATAAAGAGGTTATAGATTTTTATTCAGCAATGTTAAACATCTCACATATTAGTAATCAAACGGTAGCAGGTTTGGTTGACGAGTTGGATACACTATTCAATGGACATTATTATCTCTACTATAATGATATGTATTATAATATCACTTTAGCTAGCTCTCCAGTCTCTTTCACCTATGACGAAGCAGCATTTGCTAGTGGTGAAAGAAGTAAAGATAATATACAACTAATTGGCAATTGCTATAACATTCCTCACAACTTAACTCCCTCAAATAAAAAGCTTGGTGGTGGCTGGGTATTTTTAATAGTGTAAATATTTTTAAATTAATATTAATCATAAAACTTGAAATAACTAACTTTTTTTTTTTTTTTTTTTAGACTGATCTGTTTCTCTACAACCTATTTTATAGGTGGCGCTTTAATCAATCGTTTCTATAATCAAAAATCTGGTTTGGATATTATCCCAAACAGAGATTCTTGGTCTAAACTTGGTGGTTTAATATCTGATGGTGCTTCATTTATTAAAAATAAAATTATTGGTTCCACATATAGTGCTACCTATAATTCTATTGCTTAAAACCAATAAAAAATGTCTTTTAAACAAAATTATAATTTTCTCTTAATGATTTTTTTTTTAAGTGCGAAAATGATACATAAAGTCATCAGAATATTTATTTATTGTATTTTGTTTTTGGGTATGTTTAATACTTGTATCAGTTTACAACACTTTATGAAAATATTATGTGTATTTAATTAGTGAAGAGATAGTATTTACAGTTTTTTTTTAAAAAAAATTCACTTTATTTTTTATAAAACTATATTATAAAAAAATAAAAAGACAGGATCCATGCTTCTTTTTTAAAGTGCTGGTATTTCACAGGCGATCATCTCTCCCAGCTATTCTACTCCTTTAATAGACAAATGCTGTAATAAATCCTTAAAATTTACTATTCATTAAATTTAATTAATTGGGTTCTAAAAAATATAATAATAATTGTTATGGGAAAATATTTTTTTTTTTAAAAAAAATAACACTTGAAAATAATAAATTCTGATAATTTTCCTTGAAGTAGAGTGTGACAAAGTAATATAAGAAAATTCGTGACTTTATTGAATAATACTTTTTGGATTCAAAAACTTTTTTCATAACATAATTTTAATAAAGAATATCTGTTTTAAAAAAAAATTTTAATTATAAATTCTTTATCATCCACATCATAAAAATTAAAAAAAAAATTGTACTAAAAAAAAAATATCTAAAAGAAATAAAGAAAATATAATTTATTAAATTATTTGGTTTTTTTTGATGATGATTGAGGATTTGAAGATTGTGTGTGTGGCTTAAGCTTGAAACAATAAATATCTAAAACTTCTGTTAAAGAAGTAACAACATCATATGCAAAATGAATATACAATACAAAAATAGAATAAAAATAAATCTTGCTAAATAATATTTCATCGAAAAGTGTTCTTAAATAAAAAAAATAAAAAAATAAAAAAAATTAATATATTATTATATGGTAAATTGATGATTACAGTTTGATACATACCCATTAAATTTATAAATATTTAAAAATACAAAAATAAGTGGTACCATAATGGTTTGTATAGGTGATAGTTTATCCATGCAAATTCTAGCCAAAATTAATTTACCAGTAATAAAAGCGGCTAAAATACCAAATGAGGCCATAAAATAATGTGCTCCCTCTGTTTCGAGAATATTAACTGTTGAATTTTGACCCCAATAAACTGAAAATATAATTAAAGAGATAATTGGCAATAAATCGATAAAGCTTGAAACTACACTATTATTTCCTCTTTTACAAATTGCATAAATACTAAAAAAAAAAATTAAATTTAAAAATAAAATAAAAATAAAGTTAATAAATTTAAAAAATAATAATACTATTTGGTAAACTTACTTTAAAAATATTGTACCAACTCCACCAGCAATAATTAATATTAATACAAAGTGATTAATCTGAATATTAAAATTTAAAATATTGATTGTACGAGACCAAAACTCTGGGCCGAAAAAGTATGTTAAAATATGACCTGTCATCATACCAAATTGCGATTCTGTTGGTCCGAAATAACCTAAATTCATTATACCTGTGTGATATTGTTCCCATTGAGCGGTGAAAAAAACCAACATAATGAAAAGAGTGGTAAAGAAAGAGATTTGGTTGCAGCCTACTTGAATTGATGATTGGAATGTTTGCATAACGAGAAAAGTGATCATTGCATCACATCCATGGTCAAATAATTCACCTAAGCCTGAACTAGCGTTAACCCTTCTTGCTTGCTTGCCATCAACTGCATCCATTGTTTGATAAATGAAAATACAAAATGCATTGAATAAATATAACCATTTTGGTGCTTCTCCGCTCATTTGTGGCATATAATATAATGTAACTAAATAACTAACAATAATTGAAATAAATCCAAACAAAGTAACTAGATTTGGTCTATTTAAAAAAAAAGGTAAATAAACTTTATTACACAATTGTATTGTATAATATAATTTTACTTACGCAAATGATTTTGGTAATAAATTAACAAACCAATTCCAAAATGGAGTCATAATATATATTGAAATAAAAGATGAGTCACATCCAGAGTATTTATATTTTTTAATGTTGTCTCTGGCCCTTTGGCTAACATAAACACCCATTTTTGAAAGTGTAATAAATTGTGTGATGTAATAATATAACAATAACAATAATAATAATACTGATGTTGTAAAAAAAATTAATAAAAAATGGAAAAAAAAAAAAAAATTAATTTTTTATAAATGAAATCACAACAAATTACAAAAATTAAAAAAAAATAATAAAAAAATAAAAAAAATAAAAAAAAAAGTAAATAAATATTAATTGAATTCAATTCGAATAATATATCTCGATTTTTAAACTGATCTATTTTTTTTACATCCAATTACTATATTAATTGATATTTTTACATGTGGTAAGAAAGCAATCGCAAAAATGACATAAATTAATAAAAAAAAATAAAAAGAAAAAGGGTTACTTTGGATGATAATACCGCTACAAATTTATGATCCAATATGCATAAAATTTCTCTTCTTTGTTTAAAAACCTAAAATATATATTTGTAGTGGTACTTCTCATTCCAAACCCTAAAATTTACACCCTATAAAATGCTGAGTTTTTTTAAATCTGTTTATTAGACTAAATGTTTATTTCTTTCTGTTGGCAGTGGCCATTTCATCTCTCTTCTTTTTACCAGCTTGGATTGAACCTAATCTCTTTTTGGCAACTTTGAGAGCACGTTTATCTAAACCTGATTTTAATAACTCTTGAATTCTACGTTCATATGGAGCAAAACCAGAGACTTCACGGATGACATCACGGATGGCGGCAACACGTTTGGTGACAACCTATGAATAATAAAAAAATGTTTGATTAATATCAAACTTTGTGGATAAATGATGAAAGATGATGGATAATCCAAAGATAAATGATTTGAGATAGTGATATTCCAATAAATGTGATAATCTAACAAAGATTGATGATATATCCAATGTGTATTTCAACATACTTGTTTTTTGAAGGTTGATGGAACGGTACGTTTGACAACTGGGTGACCTTTGTTGTAACCTTTAATAATACCTGATCTTCTGACTGGGGCGGTAGCAGTTGACATTTTATATGGAAATAATTTATCTATCTGTTCGAAGAAGCGAATATAAGAGTAATGCGTGAAAAATGTGCGTTGCTCGCTGAGGCAAATTTTTTTTTAAAAAATTTTTAAATTTTTTTTTTTTTTTTTTTTTTTAAATTTTTTTTTAATTTTTATATGGTTTGTTATCAGTTTTTTATGCATCCATATAAAATATTTTAATTTTTCGTTTATTAATTTTATTTAAAATTTAAATATGAGTTAATTATTATTAAAAATAAAATCAATATAAATAAAATAATAATTGACTACATAAGTTTTATAAATAAAAATAAAAATAAAATAAATAAAAATATTTTGATTATTTTTTTTATTTTTATTTTTTTAACACTATTTTTTATTTTTTTTTAATTCATAAATTAAAAGTATAAATTATTTAAAATAATACATAAAGAAAAGGAAAAAAATAGAATAAAAGAAAATAAAAGATTAGTGTTGCACTAATTAGTTATATATTCAATTTGTATTTTACTATTTTTTAGTTAAATTTAAGAATTGTTTTTTTTTATGATAATAAATAATAATTAATCATTTTTTAAGAAAAAGAAACACTTCTTTTTTAAAATCAAGTTTAAATATAGAATATTAATCAAATATTTAATATATCCCTTTTTTATACAACCATATATTAAAATTAGAATAAAAAATAAATAAGAAAAATTTATTTTTAATTTTTTTTTTTTTAATTTTTTTTTTTTTTTTTTTTTTTCGTTTTTATGAAACCGAGAGAATTTTTTTAAATATTTTATTTTTTTTTTTTATTTTTTTTTTAAATTTTAATAAAGGAATATTTTTATATATATATATACATACATAAAAATGAGACCTTTAACAGAAGAAGAATCAAAAGTATTTTTTGAAAAGTTAATTAAATTGTAAAGTTTACATTACCACTATAATTTTATAATATATATAGTAAAAAACCAAAAATAACTACCAAATTATAAAAACACACCTTATAATAATATGTCTAATATAGTCAATATTAAAGATAATAAAATCATCAAATATCATAAATTAAATAATTTAAAATACCATTTAAAAATAATTTTATATTAATATAATATTTTATTTTAATTTTTAGTATTGGTAAAAATGTAACATTATTAATACAAAGAAAAGACGAGCCATACTGTTTTAGAATACAAAAAAATAAAGTTTATTATGTTAGCGAAGAATTAATGAAAAGATCACAAAATATACCAAGAGATTCATTAGCAAGTTTAGGTACATGCTTTGGACGTTTCACAAAAACCGGAAAATTTAAATTAAATATTACATGTTTAGATTACTTAGCACAATATGCTAAATATAAAGTATGGGTTAAACCAACTTCAGAAATGTCATGGATGTATGGTAATAATTTATTAAAAGCTGGTTTGGGTAGAATTACTGAAGATACACCTGCAAATCAAGGTGTTGTTTTATTTACAATGAATGATGTACCAATTGGTTTTGGTGTTACCGCTAAATCAACTTTTGAATGTAGAAAATTAGATCCAACTGCATTAGTAGTTTATCATTATGGTGATGTTGGTGAATATTTAAGAGATGAAGATACCTTATTTTAGTCAAATTATAATAATAGAAAAAAAAAAAACTAATAAAAAAATTAAAAAAAAAAAAATTTTAAAAAAACAATTATATCATATTTCTATTTATAATAACAACTATAGTTATTAATCAGTATTTCTATTTCCTTTTTTTGTTTAGTTTTTTCTTTTTTATTATAAATCAACTTTTGTTGTTAAATAACCCTTTTATTATTATTTATTATTTTTATTTTTTAAAAGGTTGATAGATTTTTAATTTAATTTTCTTTTTTTAAAAATATATTAACAGACTATTCTGTGCTAATTAAAATCTTTTTTGGGTTCAATAAAATTAATATTAATATTATTTGATAATATTATTTAATTTTTTTTTTTTTCCCTCCCATTTCAAAAATTAAAATTTTTTTTAAAATTTTTTTTTTTTTTTTTTTAACTTAATTTTTTTTTAAATGATAAATATTTTTTACTTTCCCAACAAGTATCAACATCACATATCCACATAAATTATATATACATAAATACTTCATACTGTACATAGAAACTATTAAATATTTATTAATATACAAGATAAAAAATGCCATCAACACCATTCTATTCAAATAAATATTACGATAGCCAATTTGAATATAGGTAAATAAAATAAAATCTTTTTATATATAGAAATAAAAAGAATAATTTTATTTTCATTTTCTTTTTTTTTAATTAACAAATATTAATATTTCTTTTTTTTTTTTTTTTAAGACATGTTATTTTACCACCTGATATTTCAGCACTTATCCCAAGAGATGTATTATTATCTGAAGAAGACTGCAGACGTTTCGGTATCAGACAATCAGATGGATGGCAACACTATGCTAATCATAAACCAGAGCCACATATCCTCCTTTTTAGAAGACCACACAATGGCATTCCAAACGAAGTTGATTATTTATAAAAACAAACAAAAAAAAAAACAAAAAAAACACAATCTATCTTAATTTTTTTTTTTTATAATTTATATTGATACAAATCTGTAGAAACTCAACACAGCAACAAAAACAATAACAACACAATTAAAATAACTAAATCAATAATTAACAAAATAACAGCAACATACAAAAACCAAAATCAAAAAAAAAAAAAAAAAAAAAAAAAAAAGAGTCAAATAACATCAAGACAATCTTAATAGTGTGTTAAGTCGCTACCTATAATATTAATAATGTTATTTATAATAAAAAAAATAAAAAATAAAAAAAAAAATAAAAAAAATATTATATAGTTTTTTAAGCAAAATTTAATTTTTATTTATCACCCCACTTAAACCATATAGATTAAAATTCGATTTGCTTTTATTATTTATTAAATAATTATTTGAAAAAAAAATAAATATAATTCTAGTTTTACAATTATTAGTTTATTTAAGTGTCTTCTAATGAACAACTCATTCTTAAATATTCGGGCGGGTTATACTTTAAAAATATTGACATTTGAGAATTATGAATTACAATGGATGGAGGGTTGTATTCGTTGTTTTTTTTTAATAAAAATATTTGGGAGCGGAAATTACCGTTACCAGACTCTTCGACTATTACTTTGTGATGGCATGGGGATAAACATGGTTCAATTTTTAAATTTTGAATACCATTTGAAATGAGTGATGGAAAAAAATAAAAAAGGTTTTTTTCTGAATCTCTTCTAACCTGTGCTGATCCTGATGAGAGTACTCTACTATCGATATGAAGTTCATCAATAATGCTTTTTAGTTGTAAAATGGTATTGGCTTGTTCTTGAATAGTATTTTTCATTTCTAAATATTCTCTCGTTATATATTCATTGTTATTATTACTATTCTCATTTTCAATGTTGCAATGTTTATTTTTTGGGGGTGGTGATACGTTTATTATATTTTTAGAGTCCTCATTAAACAGTTTAATTGTTGCTGAGGTTGTTATTGGGGTTGTTGTTGGAGTTGTTGCCGTTGGGGAGGGTATTGTACCAAGTGCAAAGTTTTTATAAATACTACTATTACTGCTATTGTTGTAATTCGTGTTATTGCTATTATTTAAAATACTATTGTAGAGATTTTCTGCTTGTGTGGCACTATCAATATTTATACCCAAGCTTGTTAGCATTTCCTCAAATTTTGAATCTACATTTTGGTTAGAGTCTATGTTATCTTCATTGATAAAGTTGTTGTACCAAGTGCGTTCTTCATCATCTTCTTGGTTATTAAGATTAAGCAAATCTAACTTTTTCTTTTTATTACAATCTTTTTCGAATGATGGTGAATTTTCCCTTTTTTTATTCTAAAATAAATATTAGTTTGTTAATACTAAATTCTTTTTATTTTTTTAAATTTTTCAAATATTTACTTTTTCTAAAGAGTCTTCAAATAATTTTTCGATTGTTGTTTGTAAACTTTCACTTGATATTCTTCTAAGTGAAAGGTCATTTTCAAAATTTTCTCCTTCATCATTTTCTTTATTATTGTCAGTATAAGTCTCATTTGTTTTGTCTATGTATTTATTTGATTCCTCTTCGGTCTCTTCTTCATCGATATCATCCTCCTCTTCCTTTTGGTAATAATCATTTTGCTCGGTTTCTGAATCATCCTTTTGGTCCTCCTCATCATATGTAATACCTGTAGTTGATCTGTTTTCAAATATAGAATCCATTTCATTGGCTAATTCTATAGTGGGGCTGTTTGATATACTTGAAGTTGCTGATGAGGAGGCAGGGTATATTTTTTTCTTCATACTCCTAATCTTGGATATAATTTGATTGGGTGTAAATTGTTCAAATTGTTTAGATTTTATTATTTGTTCTGCAATTTTTTTTTGTGATGGGTATTTTCTAGAGTTGTTTAATTGATCATAGATTCTCATAAGTTCCTCTGTTAGGTTTGGGGACGACCTTAAAACCTTTTTATCTGCCATTTTGCATTTGTTGAAAAATAAATGAAAATATAAAAATAGATAAATTGGTATTCTAAAATCTATGGAGTAGTATTATATATAAAAGAACAAATGATAATAAATAAGGGAAAAATTGTTTATACAACCATAATTAAAAATTTTAAAATAAAAAAATTTTTATTTTAATTTTTTTTATATTTTAAAAAAAAATTTTTATATCAAAATAAAAAAAAAGGGGGAATTTAGTTTTTTTTTTCGTTCCAACATTAAAAAAATTCATAATGGCTAGCCACTAAATAATTAAAAAAAAATAAAATAAATAAATAATAAACTTATAAATAAATAAATAAATAAATAAAAAAATTTAAATATGTGGTAAATAGTATATAGTAAATAGAAAGTGAATAACAAATTTCCTTTTTTTTCATTTTTTTTTTTAATTAAATTCAACACACCAAAAATCTTTTCATAATAAAACCCCATTAAACTCAATTCAATTTAATTTAAAATCTCTTTTTTTTTTTTTTTTTTTTTTTTTTTTTTTTTAAAAACCCAAAAGGTTTTTTTATTACTATATGTATGGATTATGGGGAAAAAAATGGGCAATTTAATATCCCTTCCACTAATAAATATTAAAAAAATAATCACTCCCCCAACAAAATTAAAAAAAAAATGAAAATAAAAAAATAAATTAAAATTCAAAAAAAAAAAAAAAAAAAAAAAATCTAAAAAAAAATGATATATTGAAGAAAACTGGTTTGTATTGCACACACAACTATATATAATAGATACTATTGTTGTATTTAAAAGAAATTAAAAATTTGTATTGGTAATCATTCTCAACATCATCAATAATCACACCCAAATTTTTTAATTTTTATTTTAAATAAATTTTTTAATTTTTTTATTTTTATTTTCTTTTATCTATATTTTTTTTCTTTAAAAAATTTTTTTTTTGTTTCATTTTGTTTTGTTTTAATTTCTATACTTTTTCTTATTATATTAATTTTAATAAAAAAAAAAAAGAAATTTATAAATAATTAAATCTATAAAAAAAAAGAATTTTTTTTATTTGTTTGTTTTTTTTTTTTTTAATTATATATTATATATTATATATTTATTTAATATCCAAAAATATTCCCTAAATTCATTCTCCAACTTCCATTTCGAAATT
>NW_003519736.1:0-12010 GCF_000190715.1 Dictyostelium purpureum | reverse complement strand
TATTGGTATCATTCTCAACATCATCAATAATCACACCCAAATTTTTTAATTTTTATTTTAAATAAATTTTTTAATTTTTTTATTTTTATTTTCTTTTATCTATATTTTTTTTCTTTAAAAAATTTTTTTTTTGTTTCATTTTGTTTTGTTTTAATTTCTATACTTTTTCTTATTATATTAATTTTAATAAAAAAAAAAAAGAAATTTATAAATAATTAAATCTATAAAAAAAAAGAATTTTTTTTATTTGTTTGTTTTTTTTTTTTTTAATTATATATTATATATTATATATTTATTTAATATCCAAAAATATTCCCTAAATTCATTCTCCAACTTCCATTTCGAAATTAACCCCATAGAAGAACTGGTAAGTTTTTTTTTTTCCTTCCAATAGATTTCAAATTGAAATATTAATACAATTTATTTTCAATAATTTAGATAATAATCATATATATATAAGTAAAGGGAAAACCAAATTTTTACTTTTTACAAATAATTATTATAAAAATCAACAACAATCAAATCATATTTCATTATATAAATAATAAGACTCCTCCAAAAAATCAAAATTTTTTTTAAAAAAAAAACCACCACTCACTAAATTCACACACTTTTTATATCTTTTTTTAATTTTTTTATTTTTTATTTTATTTTATTTTTTAAATAATATCTATGTTTGTGTCAATTTCATAACAGTACACCTGTTTTGTTTAAATTGTTTTTTTATTATTTATTTAATTTATTTATTTATTTATCATAATTATTTTTTATCATAATAATCATTGTGCAGTTTTAATTTTTTATTTTTAAAAATAAAAAATATTTAAAAATAATAATAACAAAATAAATAAAATTATTTTTATTGTTAATATCAATCTTCAATTTTTTATATAAATATATAAATTATAAAAAATAAACAAACCAATTTTTATATTTATAAATCATATATCTTTTTTTTTTTATATATTAAAATAATTTGTGTGTATTGTATATAGAGTGAATATTCACACACAAAACCAAACCAAATCAAATCAAATCAAATCAAATCTAAAATTTTTTATAATTTTTTCTTTGTGTGTTTATAGTTTTATTCAAGTAATTTTATCATCAAAAAAAAAAGAAAAAAAAAAAAATCTGAAACAAAGCCCAAAAAAAAAAAAAAATTTTATCTATTGATTTTTTTATAATAATTGTTATTAAAGAAATTTTAAATTAAAAAAATTTTTTAAAAAAAATTAATCTCTAATAAAGAGTTTCTTTTTTAAAATTTTTCACCCTCTCTCCTTTTTTTATAAAAAACAATCATATACACAAATCAAATTATTATTTTTCTTTTTTATATTTTTTTTTTTCTTATTTTTTATTGTTGTAATATTAATCAATTCAAATTTGTTGTAATTTTTTTTTTTTTTGTAATATAAATATATTTTAAACAAAAAATAAAAAAAAAAAAAAAAAAGAAATATAATTTTAGAAATCAATAATCATCTTAAATAAAATAAATATCACATATAATTATTATTTATTTTATTAAAATATTTTAAAAATAATAGTTTTTTAAAAGAAAAATGATGTTTTTAGATAGCCAAGGATGCCTCCCACTTATGGTACAATGTTTTATTTGCAAAAAAATTTTAAATAATCCAAAAACATTAAGATGCAGCCATTCATTTTGTTGTGACTGTTTAGAATTGGCATATTCAAAACCATCAAGACAATATCATTGTAGGGTTTGTGGCGACAAAGCAAATTCAAACGAAGTCTGGACGAATGATCAATTAATAAGATGTATTAACGATATAAAAAATGGCATTATTCACCCAAATCAATCTATGAATGGGCATTCTCAATCACCTAGAAACCACTATAACCCATCATCAAATCAATCATCCTCAAATGCGTCACCTTTATCATCATCCCAACAACAACAACAAAATACACAATCAAATGCGGTATCACCAAATCAAAATCAAAATAATACTCAATCGCTAACCGTTGGCAGTCCTTCATTAAGTGGATTAAAAGTAATTACATCACAAGGCGGAATAAATAATTCACTTAGCGGCAGTTTAGGTGCAAATGGTTTACCACAGTCACCACGTTCATTATCAGGCGTTCACCCACTTCTTCCCCATCACTCATCACCCAGTTTAATGGGAATTTCTTCTCCGATCGGATCACCAATTCCATCACCATTTTTAATGGGCCAACAATTATCACCAAGAGTTGTCCCACCAATGCCCCTACTGGCTCCACCATTACCTTTAAATCCATTGTCACTAATGCAATCAGAGAGTATCAATATCAATGGCTCCAATGGTGGTAATGTCGGCACAAGTATCTCTGGTGCAAGCACTGTAAATAAACAATTCAATAATAGTAGTCACAACAACATTAGTGCTAGTCCACTTCAACACTATCAAAATGGCAATCAAATGAAATCACCTCAATTAAATAGTAGCAACAGTGTACCACATTCACCATCATTTCAAGGAAATGGACATGATCAACCTTTCCAATCACACTCTCCAAATATTTTTGGTGGATATAATTATAGTCCAGTACCAAACAACCAAGCTCCACCAAATTATGTTTCAAAACAACAACAGCAAACTCAATCTAATCTTTTGCAATCAAGCCCACGTTTGGCACCCAACCATTTTAACTTATCAAATGATCAATCCTCATCAACTCAACATATGCAATCACATCAACAAAATCTATATAATAATAATATAATTTCTAACCTATCAAACAATGATAATATAAATAATAATATAATTATCAACAATAACTTATCATTCGAACAGCAACAAATTTTAAATAATAATTTAATTTTAATTAGAAACAACGAATGTCTAATTCATTTAAACTCTGAATCACAGTTCTATTGCTTCGACTGTTCAATTGGTATTTGTAACAACTGTTTAAATGATCAACACTATGGTCATATGGTTCAACCATTAATTGAAATCTTTAATGATATGAATAAAGAAAGCAGAGCCTTCAAATCAATTCTTGGTAACATTCGTAACAAACTACACATCCAAAAAGAAATTGGTGAACATATCTTAGCCTCTCCAACAGATATTAATCAACAAAAAAATAGAATTAAAAATAAAATCACAACAATCACTCAACAAATTTTAAATCAAATCGATAATGACTTCAATGAATATAAGAATTCAATTGAAAAAAGAAAAAAAATAATTGGTCAAATGATTAGCGAAGTGGATGACTACATTCGTTTTGAAAATAATAATAATAATAGTAACATTAATGGCAATAATAATAGTAATAATCCTGATCAAATAAATGAACAAATGGATATTTTAGAATTAAGCTTAGGTTCAAGCAGTGGCAGTGCAAATAATATTTTATTATCATCACCTTCTCATTCATCTTCATCACTAAAATCAATAATGGGTTCACCTAATGGCCAACATACTCCAACACCATCCTCACCTGCATTATTTGGTCAACAATCCTCATCAACCTCCTCATCACCATCAAAATCAAATGCCAATCCAAAGAACTTAGGTAATCAAATAAACTCTTTAACAAACAAAAAAAGATTAATTAATCAAATGATACAAACCTCCACTCAAATTGCAAACTCTCCAAGAGGAATAATGTGGAATTTAGATTATGTTGAAAACAATGATAAAGAACAATTAGGAAAATTAAATAATAATTTTGAAGATATAGTTTGTAATTACAATTTAAATATCATTAGAAAATCTAATTTAAATACTAAATTTTTGGTTAGATTTATTTATGCAATTGGTGGTCAATCGAAACAATCAGTAGAGTGCTATTCAATTCAACAAAAGAAATGGAGTTATGCCAGTCCAATGAATTACCATCGTAATCGTATTAGTGCTGTGTTTGACGGTAAACAATATATCTATGTATTTGGTGGCGAATGTCCTGGTGGCTTTGAAAAGTCTGTTGAACGTTATTGTATCTTTGAAAACAAATGGACCATGGGTAAAGACATGCCAAGAGAAAGATCAAGACATGCTACTGTATTTGACGGCGAACGTTATATCTATATTGTTGGTGGTAAAGATCAAACTTGGTTCTCTAACCAATTGGATCGTTTCGATATCATTACACAAGAGTATGTTCATCTAAAGAAAATGAAAATTCCTCGTAGTGATTTATCTGCAATTTATGACAGTCGTGGTTACATTTTCGCCATAGGAGGTTTCAATGGAAAGGCATTAGATGTCATCGAACAATACGATATTAAAAACGATAGATGGATCAAACTCGGTAAAATGCGTAAACAACGTGATGGTCCAGGTGCTGTTTTCGATGGAAACAATTATATATATGTTATGGGTGGCAGCTTTGGTGGAAGAAAAATTTCAAATAATCTCGAAAGAATGAACATTGATACATGGGAATGGGAAAGCTTGGCCGATATGAAGAAACCAATTGATGTTCGTAACTCTGCAATCTATGATGGTAGTGGAAACATTTATGTTATTGGTGGTTATTTCTCCGAAGTTTTATCCGAAACTCAATGCTATAGTATCGATAAAAATGAATGGAATTATTTAGAGCCAATGAATGAACCAAGAGAAGGTAATGCTTTGGTTTATGCAGAATTTCAAGTTTAAAAATTATTTACTTAATAATAATTATTCAATTATATAATATTTCCCTTAAAAAAAAAAAAAAAAAAAAAAAAAAAAAAGTAATCTCTTTATATCTATATATCTCAATCTTTAAAATATTTTATAACTCCAATTAATAATAATTATAAATTACAAACCATTTATTTTATATAAATTGTTTAAAATAATACATTTATATTATTTCACCACACCCAAGAAAAAACAAAAAAAAGAAAAAAAAAAAATTAAATAAATTGTAAATTAAAATTTAAATATAAATTTAACTTTCATTTTAATTTTTATTCTAGAATCTTTTTATATATATATAAAACTTTTATATTTCTTTTGTTTCTATTTTTTTCTTTGGTGCGAAGCGGTAGATAAAAATCGCGCTATACTTTTTTTTTTTTAATTAAATTTATAAAATTTCTTTTATTTTTTCTTTTTTTATTTTTTTTTTTTTTAATTTTTTTATTTTTTTTGTTTTTTTGTATTTTTTATTTTTTATTTTTTATTTTTTTTAAATTTCGTATTACACAAATCAATTTAATATTTATAGTATTATTATTATTATTATTATTATTAGAAATAATATAATAGATATAAAAGAAAAAAATGAACTTCTCAAACATTTCAAAAGTTTTATTAAAATCAAATGTAGGTAGACGAAAAAAAAAAAAAAAAAAAAAACATTTTATATAAAATTTATAAAATTTATAAAATTTAATTAATGAAAAAAAAGAAAAAAAACCGTGGCAATAAAAAAAAAAGAAAATTTTATAAATAAATGAAATTATGATATTTTATTATTTCATTCTTAAAATTTATTATATAATAAATTAAAAAACATATAGTTTATATGTATAATTTTTTTTTTTTTAAAAAAGGTTTAATATATTTTAAAAATTAATTTTAAAATATTTTTTTTTAAATTTTTTAAATTTTTTTTAATTTCATAAAATTCTTGTGTTGTTTAAAAAAAAGAAAAAAGATTAATTCTTAAGTTATTTTATATTAACAAATATTTATTATTATAGATTAGAATGTATTCTACTAAAAATTTAGAATCAGTCGTTATTGTTAGTGCATGCAGAACTCCAATTGGTACCATGGGTGGATCATTATCAACTGTTCCAGGTACTAAATTATCATCATTAACAATTGAAGAATGTGTAAAAAGAGCAGGTATTAATAAAGGCGAAGTTGATGAAGTTATTATGGGTAATGTTATTTCAGCTAATGTTGGTCAAGCTCCAGCCCGTCAATGTGCTTTAGGTGCAGGTTTAGAATTAAAAACAGTTACAACTACCATTAATAAAGTTTGTTCATCAGGTTTAAAGGCAATTACATTAGGTACCCAATCTATTATGTTAGGACATTCTAATGTTGTTCTTGCTGGTGGTTTCGAAAGTATGTCACAAGTTCCATTTTACTCTGATAAAATGAGATTTGGTGCTAAATATGGTAATCAAACTTTTATCGATGGTCTTGTTAGAGATGGTCTTGCTGATGCATACAATGGTAGCGCTATGGGTGTTTGTGGTGATGATTGTGCCGCTAAATATAATATTACTCGTGAAGAACAAGATAAATTTGCTATTGATTCATACAACCGTGCCATCGAGGCCCAAAAGAGTGGTTATTTCACCCAAGAAATCGTTCCAGTTCCAATTACTGCCAGAGGTAAAACTACTTTTGTCACCGAAGATGAAGAACCAAAGAAAGTTTTATTCGATAAAATTCCAACCCTTAAACCAGCTTTCACTCCAAATGGTACTGTTACTGCTGCTAATGCCTCCAAGATTAATGATGGTGCCTCCTCAGTTCTTTTAATGTCAGAAAGCCACGCTAAAAAATTAGGTGTCAAACCATTAGCAAGAATTATTGGTTATGCCGATTCTGAACAAGCTCCAATCGAGTTCCCAACTGCCCCAGCCAAAGCCATCCCAAAAGCACTCAAAAATGCTGGTATTGATATCTCTCAAGTTGATCTTTTCGAAATTAACGAAGCTTTCTCTGTTGTTGGTTTAGCTAACATGAAACTTTTAAATATCGAACACAGTAAATTAAATGTCAACGGTGGTGCTGTTGCTTTAGGTCATCCAATTGGTTCCTCTGGTTGCCGTATTGTTGTTACTTTAACCCATTTACTTCAACAAAAGAATCTTAAATATGGTGTTGCTGCTATCTGTAATGGTGGTGGTGGTGCTTCTGCTTTAGTCTTAGAAGCCATCAGAGATTAAAATATATAAATAATAATAATAATAATAACAATAGAAAATAATATAAATACTCTTCAAATATATTTTTTTTTTACCATTATCTAATTTACCAAACTAAAAAAAAAATCATTCTAAAATTTTATAATCAAATTTTATAAAATATATCAAAATCATAAAATAATACCAAAATCATAAAATAATATCAAAAACAAATCATAAAATTAAATTAATTTATAATAAATTTCAAATAATTATTCTTTTTTTTTTTTTTTCACAATATTAAAAAAAAAATTCTTCTGTACAGCAATTATACTTAATATAAATTAAATACATTAAAATAAATGAAAATTTTATCGATTTTTTAAATATGCACTAAACAATCAGTCGTTTTAAAGTAAATCATTTTTTTTTTTTAATTTGTATTTTTGGTGTGTATTTTTATTAATTGTTTTTGAATTCTCGGTGGGGGTATTGGAATGGATTCGTGTGTATCGAAATTAATTTGAAAATTGTTTTAAAAATATATTGGGGTGTGGGGTAATAATATTATTTTCAATTTACAAATCTATTTTTTATTATTATTAGTATGAAAATTGTATGAACCTAATAGTGTGTGGGTGTGGGTGTATTTTAGAATTTGTATTTCTATTATATAAATGTATGAAATTTATATCATTGTATCATTTTATACAATTTTTCTTTAAATGGTAATATAAAAAAATAATCATAAGACACACTTATTTTTCAATTTTAAATGTATTAAAATAATACATATGTACATACGATCATTTTTAAAATTTGAAAAAAAAAATTAATAAAAATATGTTGTAATATACTATTATTAAAATAAAGGCATATGTTTAGTACTAATGCTTTAATAGTAAAAAAAAATAGTATAAAAATAACAATATCTCTCAAAGTAAATAAATTTATTTTTGTTTTTTTTTGAAAGA
Source organism: Dictyostelium purpureum (assembly GCF_000190715.1). Classification (NCBI taxonomy): domain Eukaryota; phylum Evosea; class Eumycetozoa; order Dictyosteliales; family Dictyosteliaceae; genus Dictyostelium; species Dictyostelium purpureum. The sequence continues at coordinate 4,210 of NW_003519736.1, read as the reverse complement.
TTTTTTTTTTTTTTTTTTGTTTTTTTGTATTGATAATTTACTTTTATATACATACCTTAACCCCCCACTTCATTAAAAATATTTTTAAAAAAAAAATTAGTAATAATATCCCTTTTTTATATATTAACCCTTTTTTTTTATTTAAATATTTTTTATTAATTTTTTTTTTTTTTAATATACAACTTCCTATTCTATACATTATCATCAATTTAATATATTAATTATATTAATGAATAATACGATAATATACCAATAATATTATTTTATTATAACTATATACTGATATTTTTTTATTTATTTTTTCATTTTTTTTTTTTTTTTATTTTTTTTTTTTGTGTAATAAAATTAAATAATTTTTATTTATTTTTTTTTTATCTTTTTTTCTCCTTTATATAGTTTTAATTATAACATTTATACCCAATAATATTAATAATATTCATTAATTGTAGTTTTATTTTTTTATTGTTAATAACAAATTAAAATAGATAATTAGTTCAATTTTTTAAAATTTTTTTTTTTTATCCACACACATATCTTACTAAAATTATAATAGTATAATAAAAATATTTTTGTTTAATTTTTATTTTAAAAAATATATATATATATTTACTTTTAATCAGAAAAAAAAAATAAAAAAATATAAATTATAAAATGAAAAAATCATTATTTTTTATATTAACTCTGTTTTTTATTTGTTTAATTAATATCAGTGTTTCACAAGATGTCCAAGTAGGAGGGGCAGGAAATATACCACAGCCATCTGTTCAGCCACAACAAGATCAAGGAACTCAGCAACCAAAAAAAATAGATGATAGTTTAGTTGTTAATTTAGATACCCATAATATAGATTCACATTTAAGTAGTGGAATTTGGATGATAAAATTCTTTGCTCCTTGGTGTAAACACAGTCAAGAGTTCCATAAAACATTTTCAGAGTTATCCCACTTGCTTAAAGAACATATTAAATTTGGTCAAGTCGATTGTATCAACGACCCAATGCTCTTACATAGATTCGAAATCACTGCTTATCCAACATTAAAATTATTATATAAAGGTATACTTTACGAATTCCAAGGTGAAAGAACTGTTCAACAAATCGTTTCATTCCTCGAGAATGGTTACAAGAGTGCCGATCAAATGGAGTATCCATTAATCGATCAACAAGAAATTTTAAAGAAACAATTAGAACTTCAATATAGAGATGGTTTAACAGCAGAGCAAGCAAGAGCAATAGAAGATCAAATCAAAAGAAAACAAAATGAAATCGAAACAAAGAAAAAACAAAAACAATACTTGGAAGATGAACATGACCATGATGAAGAGCGTGAAATTAGAGAATATAACGAAAGAATGAATAGAAAAATGAATATGGTTGATGGAATGGAAGGAGTTCAACCAACAAACTCAACAACATCACCACTCATCGACTCTATTAAAGATTCAAAATTGGTTTATGCATTAATTGGTAGTTTAGCAACTGGCTTGGTATTTATGATCAAAAAGAGAATTAATAGAAAATCAAAGTTTATGAAAATTGCCTAAAAATAAAATAAAATAAAAATAAATTATCAAATATTAAATAAAATCAATACAAATATTACAAAAAAAAAAAAAAAAAAAAAAAGAAAAAAAAAGAAATAATTTTAAATTAATTTTTTAAATTGAATAAATATTATAAATTTTATTATTACATTTTTATTAAAAATACAAAACCATATTATTTTTACTTTTTTTTCTCTCTTTTAACTCTTTCTTTATGTTGTTCGACTATCCAAGCAAAACTTTCTTTTATATTTGAACCGTTTAATGAGGAAGTGGAGAAGAATTTTATTTTTCTATTTGCTTCATTGGCATTTTGGGGTGATGGTGAAATTGTATTAATATTTATTTGATCTTCAATGTCTTGTTGTGTCATTTGGTTTGCTAAATCGTTTTTAGTTAAAAGTATTAAAAATGGTGAATCTCTTAATAAGGGTTCGTTTAAAAGTTTTGCCAATTCTTCTTTAGATTCCTCTAGTCTATCTCTATCTGTTGAATCAATTACAAATATCACTATATCATTACCAACAAAGTAATGTCTTTTTTAAAATATTAATATTTAATTATTATTATTGTTATTATTATGTAATGATATATTACCTCCATTTATTTCTAAAACTTTCTTTACCAGATAAATCCCATATTATTAACTTTTGATTTTGAACTTTAATTTTTTCAAAAGGGTTCTGTGGGCTTGTTGGTTGAACTGTATCTATATTTTTATTTGTTAGATTGTATAGTAAACTTGTTTTACCCGCGTTATCTAAACCTACAAGTAAAACGTGTGGTGATTTTTTACTGGACGAGTTTCCCATATCAATTAATATATGATTTTTATTATTATAAAAATATTTTAAATTAATTATTATAATTAATCTCAAGTTATTAAATTAAATTTAATTAATTTGGTTATTAGATTCGTGATTAAAATAATCTTTTACCAAGAGTGAAAAAAAATATGAATAAAATAAATTTTTTTGAAATTGAAAAAAAAAAAAATAAAAAAAAATAAAAAAAGAAAATTATTTTATTTTGAATTTTATTTTTTTTTGATTTTAATAAATTTATTTTTATCTATTCGACACACCAATAATACACACGCATATATAAACTTAAATATATAATTTTCGATCATATTTTCAAGATCCGGTTTAAATTTTTCTCCCCCCTTAATACAAAAATGGGGTTTTTTTTTTAAAAAATTTAAGGCCCCAAAAAAAAAAACCCCCCAATGAATATTTTTGCTTATCCACTAAAAAACCAAATGGTTTTTTTTATGCTTTAATTCCCCCCCACATCCCTTAATTGGGTTTTTATTTTTCTTTAAATGTACGAAGCGGCCCCCTCTCTCCCCTTTTTTTTTTTGTTTTATTTGTAATTTTTTAAATTATATATTTTTTTTTTTTATTTATTCAGGATGTCAATCTCTTGAAAAATTAAAAAACGATAAATCCAAAATTAGCCCCATCTTCCCCTCTTTCTTTAAATATAAAGTTTAACAATTGGGTATTTTTTTAATTTTTTCAAATTTTTTTTATTCCTTAAATATTTATTTTATTGTTTTAAATTATTTTTACCCCCCCAGAACATAGAATGTATTTAATAAATTAGATATGAAAAAAAAACAAATATTGAAAGTAGATTTTGTTTGCGTTTCATTAAAATTTAAAGGTGTTATTTTATTATTTTATTTTATTTTTTTATTTAAATAAACTTTAAAAAAAAAAAAAAAAAAAAAAAAAAACTTAAATTTAAATTTAAATTTAAATTTAAATTTAAATTTAAATTTTGTTTTATATTTATTCATATTATTAAAATGTTTAAAAAGAATACTAACATTTTTTTATCAGTAATATGCATTATTATTTTAGAGATTTGTTTGTCCAATGGGTTTGATTCAATTCCTGTCACTTATTTCGATTTAACTGATAATAATCCAGACTTTGAAATTAAAAACTATGAAAGAAGATTAATCAAGAATCTTGTAAATGACAATCTACTGTGTGACAAGAAACCAACATTAAATATGACAACGATTTTAAAGAGTGGTTTTAAAGGTATTAATGGTAATCAAAGTTTTAATGAGTGGTTTCATGAAACGGATGGAAACTTAATGATAAAGGATCAATTTTTATTATTTAACCAAAGTGGTAACTCCCTCATTTTCAAAAATAGAGATTTTCATCCAATCGACTCCATAGGTTTAAGACAATGGTACTCTGATTCAAAAGGAGATTTGAGAAATTTTCATTGTAAGTAATGTTATATAACATTATTTCAATAGTAACAAACTATATATATATAATTATATATTGATTTTATATTTTAATTAATTATAGTTTGTATGGAAATTCATGGCCTATTTTGGAAGAATCCATCAACAGAAAATATCAAAATAACTGCAGATGATGACTCATGGCTATTTATAGATAATAAATTGGTAATTGATATGGGTGGTATTCATGATCCAATAACTGAGGTATTTAATGTATCTAAATTAGAGACCTATCGTTTCTATTCATGTGACCTTTTTCATTGCGAAAGACATACTGTTAATTCAGTTTTAGAATTGGAAATTCCTCAACTATTGAAATACTACACAACACCCCCATCTGGAGCAAAAGATGAAATCTAATCACCCGAATTTCTAAATTATTTATTCAGCCTAATA
>NW_003519735.1:402-29964 GCF_000190715.1 Dictyostelium purpureum | reverse complement strand
TAGCTTTGAAGTTACTGATGCTCTTTTTCTTTTTTTTCCTCTTTTCCAAATGAGGTAACGTTGTATGGAAATTATATAAAACTGAAATTTTTTTGCATTTCATATTATATAGTAGGTATTTTTTCTATACGATGGTAATATATGAGGTGGATAATGGCGGTTATAGGGGTGATATTGATATGGTTTTATGTTGATAATGGTGAATAATAGCAAATAGCCATAGTTATATATTTATTGATAGGATTTTTAATTAATTAATACATTGATTTTATAGTTTCATAAATAATTTAAAAAAAAAAAAAAAAAACAATTTCATAAAAAATTTGAAAAATGAAAAAAAAAAAAATTTTATTTTTTTTAAAAATAAATAAAAATATTTTTTAAAACTTTATTTGATTTTAGATTTATTAAAAAAAATTTAATAATAACAAATAAATTTATTTAAATGATAAATGTTATTCAAAGATATAAAATAAATTAAAAAATAAATTATAAAAAAAAAGTGTTATTAAAAAGAAAAAAATAAAATTGGATTTAGGTTTTTTATATTTTACAATTTTTATATTCTATACAAAATTTATTTATTTATTTATTTTTTAAATTTCCTATCTTTTATCTTTTATCTTTTTCCTTTTGTTTTATTCAGCTGAAACTTTTAATTGTGTTTTTCCTAAATTGACAATTGTGATTGGGTGGCCATTATATTTTTTTTTTAATTGAAACTTTTGATTTGGGTCAATGAAATCTTCTTCAGCTGGGAATGACTATATTAAAAAAAAATAAGAAATATAAAAATTAGAATCATTATTACATTATTTAAAAATATCAAAATATAATTTTTTTTTAAAAAAAAAAAAAAAAATCTTTTAATAATATGCAAATATTAATTTAATATACACATACCTCTGACACTATACGGAACCAACCATCAGCTGTTGAACTGAGATTTTCTATATTTATACTTGTGTGTTGTGGATTTTTATTTGTTTTTATATTTTTTTGTTCTTTGGTTGGATCTATTGTGTATGGTCCCTGAGCCATTTTTAATTTATGTATATTTAAATGAAAAAAAAAAAGGATTGAAATAATATATTATTTACAAGTTTTATATGTACAGGATTAATTATTTATATATAAACTGATGTTTTATATATATCTATTTTTTGCTTACTGCTGGTAGCTAAACAAAAAAAAAAAATAAAAAAAAAATAATAAATTAAAAAAAAAAGAAAAAAAATCAAAAATAATAAATTAAAAAAAAAAAAAAATCCGCATTTGCAGTAAAAAAAATGTAGATTATTATGAAAAATGGATGAAAAAAAAAAAAATTTTATTTTGAAAAAAAAAATTCGAAATGGATTCGGTTTTAAATGTTTAAACATTTTATGTCGCCAGCAAGATTTTTATTTTTTTTTTTATTTATTTATTTTTCTTTTTTTTTTTTTTATTATTTTACAAAATTAAATTTGAGATGATTCTTGATCATTATTTACATTAATAGAATTATTATTCATATTATTATTCATAGTATTATTATTGTTTACATTGTTCATATTATTAGTTGTATTATTATTTGAATTTACATTGTTTACACTATTATTTAAATTATTTGATACATTATTATTATTATTATTATTGGTAGTACTGTTATTATTACTTGGTTGTTGTTGTTGTTGTTGCTGTTGCTGTTGTTGTTGTTGTTTTTTAATTTTTTTTAATTGATCAAAAGCTTCATTATCAGATATTATTTTAAAACCTAAATTTGCTTTATTTTCCAATGGTATAGAGTTATATTGTTCTTGGGTGATTTTTGCTTTTTTGAAAAGACCAAAAGATACCTTGGTCCAATTAAATTTAGCATCTCTTAAGTCTGCGGATGTGAAATGACAGTTTTGGAGTTGAGCATTTGTAAAATCACAACCTCTTAAATTTGCTTTTTGAAATTTTGCGTGCTCTAAATTTGAGTTTTTAAAAGAACCATTTAAAATGGTTGCTCTTTGGAATAATGCACCGGTGCAATTAGAGTTATCAAATATAGTTTTTGTTAAATCACAATTGTTGAAACTTGCATGGCCTAAATCGCACGATGAGAAATTTGAGCCCTTTAAATTGGATGTTGAAAATATTGTGTTGGGTACTGATGCTTTGATAAATTGACAGTTTTCACCACTGACTCCAAAGAATGATGAGTTTAAAAATATACATGAATTAAAAATACAATTGGTAATAAAACTACCTGAAAAATTCTCTTTTTGAAAATCTATATTTGATAAATCTAAATTAAACTGTTATTATAAAGAAAAAAAATATTTAGTATATAGATAAATTTACTAATAAAAAATAATAGTAAATAAATACTAGTTTCTTTTTTGTTAGCTTTATTGTTCCTTTATAAATCAAAATTTCCTTTCTTGTAAAATCTGGTTGTTGAGTCTCCAATTTATTTAATAAATCAATCAATGGGTCTATCTGAAAGTAATTTGCTTCTTGTAAAACGCCTTTGATTGATATGTTGTTATCAATGATTAAATCTGTGGGATTAGTTGGTTGGGATCTTAAATAGTTTAAAACCACTCTAAAGTATTCTGGGTCTCTATCCATTAACCATGCACCATTTGAATCTTTACGACTAATTTGAATCTTATTGGTTATTGAGTTTTCATCATCTTTATTAAACATTCTATACAACACTGAATCTTTACATGATGTTAATGTGGATAGTGTAGTTTGAAAAATTTTACCACCAACATTTAATGTTATATATTCATCAAAATATTTATTTTTTTTATCTCTATTACTGTCATAATCCATTTTGTTATTATTTATTTAATATGAATAGATTGATTGTGGGGGTAAAAATAATTTAAAGTAAAAAAAAAAAAAAAAAAAAAATTTTAAAAAAAATAATTATTGAATTTTTTTCATATAAAATTTTTATTAAAAAAAAAAAAAAAAAGATATTTTTGGAAACTTTTTTATATTTTAAATAAAAAAATTATTTAAATATATTATACAATTCCCAAAAACATATATGAATTAGTTTAAGATTAAGTATAAAAAAATTCTATTTTTAGCATATCTTAAATTTAACCAATAGTTAGGATATCTTAACCTCATTATTATTTTTGATGTAGAGTTGGGTAAAGTTGATATTGTTACAAATCAAATGCCAACATATTTCCTTGTGGGAAAGTAATTTCCAAGGGGAATTACATTTGAAGCTAAATTAGATTAAAAAATTTTAAATATATCCTAATAAAGTTTTAAAATTAAAAAATAACCAAATCGCGAGGAAATCAAAATAATTTTCTTTGTTATATAAATATTTTTATTTAGTTTTTTAATAAAAAAATCAAATGGTTTAATTTTGTTTTAAAATGTGTGTTTTTTCTAAAAAAATAAAAAATTTTTTTTTAAAAATTAAAATTAAAAAAAAATAAAAAAACATCAAATTTTTTTTTTTTTTTTTTATTTAAACCCCACACAAACAAATAAATATAATAAAAACAATAATGGAAAATAATAATAATAACCAAGATGAAGATAATACACCAATTCCTCAATTTAAATGTCCAGATTGGGCATCCACTCCAATTTCCAATGCATTTTTAGAGGTTTATAAAAATGGTGAGGTTATTAACCAAATTGATATATCAAAAGAAAAATACACTGTTTTTGGAAGAAATTCAGATGTTTCAAATGTAGTTTTAGATCACCCATCAGTATCAAGAAGACATGCAGCTTTAGTTTATCATGGTGTAAATGATAGATTTTATTTGATCGATTTAAATTCAGGTACGTTCATATTTTACATACTGAATACACATTGTGATCATTTTATTAATAAATAACTAATATTGTTTTATTTCTATCATCTAGCTGAAGGTACAATGGTAAATAATGAAAAAATCAAACCAACAACACCAACAACAGTTAAAGAGGGTTTTACATTCAGTTTTGCATCCTCTTCAAAACAATTTGTTTTAAAAAATACAGCACCAGTTAGAGCACCAACTTTACAAGAGGTACGTTGTCGTCATCTTTTAGTTAAACACAGAGGTTCAAGAAACCCATCATCATGGAGAGAAACAAACATCACTAGAACCAAAGAAGAGGCCATTGCTCAACTTTTAGAGTACAAAAAAATGATCGATAGTGGTAAAAATAAATTTGAAGATTTAGCCAAAAAATATTCAGATTGCAGCAGTGCTAAAAGAGGTGGGGATTTAGGTCATTTCAAAAGAGGTCAAATGCAAAAACCATTTGAAAACTGTTCATTCAGTTTACAAGTTGGTCAAATTTCAGATATTGTAGACACTGATTCAGGTGTTCATATCATTCAAAGATTAGAATAATAATTTATAATAAAAATAATAAAATAATTAAATAATAAAACCCAAATAAATACAACTTTTATAATAATTGTAATAAAAAAAAAATTAACCAGTTTAATATTTTTCTTTATTTAAATTTTAAAATAATTACTATTTTAAGATCTTTGACAAATTATTTTAAAAAAATAAAAATATAATTTAAAAAAAAATAAAATATTTTAATTTTTTTTTTTATTTTTTTTTTAATTTTTTTTTTGTTTTTTTAAATTATTTTTAATAATATTATTCTTTTTTTTTTTTTACTACAACCATTTTTAAATCCAAAAAAAAAAAAAATAAAAAAAAAGAAAGAGAAAATAATAAAAACAATTTAAAAAATAAACATCACACTCTCTTTTTCCATTTCCTTTAAAGTTCTCAATTTTTTTATATACACATATATAAACCTATATATTTATTAATATACATATAAACTATAAATTAGCAATGGCTTCACGTTACGCAAAAAGATTACAAAAAGAATTATTAGATTTAAAGAGTAATCCACCTTTTGGTGTTTCAGTAATGGAGGGTGAAAATTTAGATAAATGGGTTATTGCAATTTTTGGAGCACAAGATTCAATTTATGAAGGTGAAATTTTTAATTTACAATTTAAATTCTCTCCAGGTTATCCTTTAGAATCACCTGAAGTTATTTTTATTGGTCCACCACCAATCCATCCACATATTTATAGTAATGGTCATATTTGTTTATCAATTTGTAAGTTTTTTGATCAAAGTATATAGTTCTCTAAATAGACCTCTAATAACCATCCAATTCTTTATTTCCAATATAGTATATGATAATTGGAGTCCAGCATTAACAGTTTCATCAGTTTGTTTAAGTATTCTCAGTATGTTAAGTAGTTGCACAGAAAAAGTAAGTTTTATTAAATAATATAAAAAATAATTTTTAGCAATGACAATTTTTTAAATACACTTCCCAATAGTTAAATACTAAATTTATATAATTTCAAAAATTAGACACGTCCAATAGATGATTTAAAATATGTTTCAAGAGTACAAGGAAAATCACCAAAAGATGTTCGTTGGTCATTCCATGATGATTCAGTTTAAATATAAATTAAATGAAAAAACTATTTATAAACAAATTTTAGGTAATAATATAATAAAATAATAACAATAATAATAATAATAATAATAAAAATAATAATAATAATAATAAACTATAGCAATAACATTAATTAAAAATAGAAAGGCAGAGATTTTCAAAGGGGACAGAATTAAAAAAAAAAAAAAACATATAATAAATTGTAGTATTGAAATTAATATCCCAATGCTATATTGTATTTTAAATAATTAAATGTTATTAAATTATTATTTAAATCAATTTATTCAAATCTTTTTTTTTTTTTTTTCAATAAAATTAATAATCAAATGATAGACATTATTTTAAAATAAATTATAAACCAGTTATAAATCAAATATAAGCATAAATTTATATAAATCATATCATACCCTTTTTATTTTTTGTTTTTTTTTTTATTTGTTTTTTTTTTATTTGTTTTTTTTTTTATTTATATTTTTTTTTTTTTAAATTAAATTTTTAATTTCATTTTTTTTTATTTGTTTTTTTAATTTTTTTATAAATACTTAATAATAATGGAAAATATTAAAATTAAATATGATATAATAGATTTAGTTTGTGACGAAAAAGAATTATTTTCAAATATATATTCATGCCCAGTATGTTATGAGCCATTATTCAAGAAACAAATTTATCAATGTAGTGAAGGGTAAGTAATCTTCATTTTATTAATATTAACAATCTTGTAAAATAAAATGGTAATATTTATAATTATTTAAAGACATTGGGCATGTAGAGAATGTTTTCAAAAGATTATAAACTCAAATAATAGTCACTGTATGAGTTGTAGAAAGAAGATTGGGTCTTTTAATGAACTATCAAGAAACAGAGGTTTAGAGTTAATGATTCAAAGTAAGAAAATCCATTGTCCATATTCATTTTCAAATATATGGTGTAATCCAGATGAAGCTGATTTTGAGAAGCAAAATAATGTAGAGTTGTTTTTTGACTTGGATAATGGGTGTAAAGAAACATTTAAAGTGGAGCAACTAAATAATCACCTAGAAAAATGTAATTACAGGTTCGTCGAGTGCAGCAATTTCGGATGTGATGAAATAGTGAGACTCAATAAGATAGAAAAGCATCAAGAGATCTGCAAATTTGCAAGAATAACATGTAGAGATTGCGAAACCAAAATCAAGAGAATAGAGGAAACTGATCACACAGAGGTATGCCCATCGGTTTTAATAGTTTGTGTGCAGTGTAACCAGAGTGTAAAAAGGTGCTATTTAAAAGACCACATTGAAAACACATGTGAGCAGGGCATCATTAAATGCAAATATGGTGATTGCCAATCTGTTTACAAAAGAAATCAACTATCAAATCATTTAAAGCAAGTCGACCATTCAGAATCAATGAAGAGAATAATAGATCTACAAGAAGAAGAAATTGAACAATATAAAGAACAACTAAAAGAATCAAATGAAAGATGCCTTGATCTAATTAAAAATTTTAAAGTAATTGATAGAATTTTTACAAACTATGAAGAATCTTACCGAAATAAATGGGAAATATCAGATTTCAAACAAAAGATTAGAAATTTTGGTGTATTTGATTCAATTTTATCTTTAAGTTTCAAAATAGGTTTTCACAAATTCTATCTTGGCATATCACTAACAGGAAAAGATGGTTTCAACAATAAAGATACTGACCACTTTACGCTTTACCTCTACAACAAAAACAATATACCAACCAAGGTTAGATGCGAATTCGAAGTTATAAATCATATCGATAAATTAAAAAACAAAAAGATTGAGTTTTCAGGTAATTATATATAATTTTTATTTAAACTACTCTATTTGAAATTATTTTATATTTATAAATTATTTTTAATTTAGGTGTATTTGAAAAAACTTATGAAGAACAAGACAATTATATAGAATATGTAGTTTCAAAGTTATCTGATCTTTCAAGAAGAAATGGCTTTTTATCCAATGATAGCTTTGAAACATTATCAATTAATTTTAGTATCACTGTCAACAAAAACAATACCATTTTTCCGCTTAAAAATTAATTTCAACATTTAAAAATTTAAAAATAATCCACAAAAAAAAAAAAATAAATAAAATTTTGTTTAAAAACGAAAAATAAAAAAAAACTGAAATTTTTTTTTTTTTTTTTGGTTTTTAAAAAATACCCATAATTCCTTTACTTTTAGTTTCTAAATATTAAAAAATTTCATTCATTCTAAACAATTTGTAATTTATCGGATAAATTTTACGGTCGAACTATGTTTATATATTGATCCCAAGACAATAGCTCAACAAATTTATCCCAGAGTAAATTTAGGGTTTCACATGTTTTGAATTAAATTCACTTTTAGTTCTTGATTAGTGATTCGTTAAAACATTCTATCTTTTAAAATTAAAGAAAAAAAAACAAAATAAATAAAAAAGAAAAATAAATTTATTTTTTTTTAAAATTATGTGTTTAAAAAAAATATTATTTATCCATTTTTTTTTGTTTTTTTTGTTAATTTATTTCAAATTATTTTAATTTTATGATCACTGATAAACAAAATGTTATAAAATAATAATAAAATAAAAAATAAATTTTTACATTTTATTTTTTATTTATATTTTTATTTTTATTTATAAAAATAGTAATATGCAAAATAAAATAAAAGTCTTTTAAAGTTATAAATCTATTTATAAATAAATTAAGTTTTTTATTTTTGTTAATTGGTGATTGATTAATATATTTTTAAAAAAAAAAATATTAATAGAATTTGAGATTGGATTATTAAACTTTAATCTTTTTTTGAGATTATAATTGAAATGGTATATTCGCATTCGACTATTGGTGATTGATCATCAGTGGTACCATAGGCCTCTAAGATTTTTTCTTTAATTTGTGGGAGTGGATCTGGGTTGGTTTTTACATATTGACTGTATGCGGACCATGATGAATAGTGACCAATTAAAGACTCGATTGAAACTCTAGTGTGGAATTTAAGTGAGGTTCTTTTGGTTTCTTTAAATGGTGGAACGATGTCTTTATAGCCACCATCAACTAATTTTCTAACGGCTTGGTTCCAGTACTCTGGGCCAATTGTAGTTTCGTGTAATTCCCTATTAACTAAATTGGCTTTTTCATTATTTGAAATTTCATGAAAACCATAGGTAAATCCAATGAAAAAACCACCAGATTTTAAGATTCTCCTATAAAAAAAAACAATAATTAATATATATTTTATGAATATACAAAATACATATACAAATATAAATATAAATATAAATACATATATAACAAATACATATATTTTATAAATAAATACACATAAACATAAACATAAACATAAATACACATACACATACACATACACATACACATACACATACACATACATATACACATACATATACACATACATATACATATACTTGATTAATATTGGTATATAATTAAAAATAAATATTTTATTTATTTCATTATAAAACTTTGTTAATCAAACAAAAAAAAAAACAAAATGAATTTACATTTTATAATACATGTGTTAATTATGAAACTAAAAAAATGCTATTTTATAATATAAATGAAAAAATATTATTTTTCATTTTCGCATTATTTTTAGGTTTCAATATAAAAAAGTATCATATGTAAACTCAATAACAAAACAAGGGAAAACAAAACAATCTCAAAAAAAAAAAAAAAAAAAAAAAAAAAATTTTAAACCTCAAAAAAATATATATTACTCTGTTTCTTTAAAGAAAATTGGTAAGTTAAACCAATGAAGTGCTGTAGCGACGGTAACCAAATCAGCACTGTCATCTGGTACATTAATTTTTTCAGCACTACCAACATGATATTCTACATTATCATGTTTTAAAGCATTGGTAATCTGACCTTCGGATGGATCAAAAGCAATCACTTTTTTAAAAAGTGCAGCTAATCTAATTGAGTTTTGGCCTGAACCACAACCAACATCTACGGCTAAAGATCTTTTATCCTTTTCGACAGTTTCATCGATCAATTGATACAATGAGTCGGGATAAAGAGGTCTAAAAGAACTATAATTCTTACTAAATTTACCAAACTCATCTTGGAATTTGGCAGTATTAGTAATTTTATTATTATCTTGTGAGGACATTTTTATTTGTTTATTTTTTAACTTTTTAGAGTAAAAAAAAAAGAAAAAGAAAAAAAAAAAAAAAATTAGTTTTAATAAAAAAAATTAAAAAAAAAATAGTAAAAAAATAAAAAATAAAAAAAAATAAAAAATAAAATAAATTATTTTCTAAAAAAACTTGTCTTAATTTCTAAACTTTTGCAATGTAATTACTACCTATGCAATATCCTTTTTGATACATAAAAAAATAAATAAAGAAAAAAATATATGTAAATTAATTAAAATAGAAAAAAATGAATGTAAATTAATTAAAATATTAACACACACGAGTGTTAAAAAAATATTAATTTTATCCGTTTAAAAATAACTTTTTCATTTTATTTTTTTTTATTTTGATTATTTTTTTAATTAATAACCTTTTTCATTTTATTTTGAATAAAATTTTTGATTGTTTATTTTTTTTATTTTTTTTATTTTTCTTATTTATTTTTTATTTTTTATTATATTTCATTTTTTCATTTTTTCATTTTTTTTTTATTAATTTTTTGGTGTATATTGATCCTGGTTTAGTGATAGGTATGAAATATTATTTATTAGGATTTAATAAAATAAATAATTAGGATCTTTATTATTTAACAAAAAAAAAAAAAAATCTTTTTTTTTTGATAATTTTTTTTTTTTATTTTTTTTTTATTAAAATAATTATTTTAATTTTTTTATAAACCATTTTTTTTTTTAAATCATCTATAAAACATTTTTATTTCATTAAAAAGATATATATATGTGTACTAATAATATTGGTTTATAAAGTGGGTTACTAACTTACATACATATATAATAGTTATTATTAATAAATATTTATATGTAGTGTTAATCACTAACCGAATATTTAGCACAATATAAAGGAGTCGGGGAAAAAAAAAATTATATATAATAAAATGGATTTAGAAAATAATAATAATAATAATAACAGTAATGATAATATTGATAGTAATATTGGAAACGATATAGATAATACAAATAATAACAATAATAAATATTATTATAATACCGATATTCACAATATAAATAGTAATAGTAATAATCATAGTAGTTTTGAACAATATAATGGTATTGGTGCAGGTCAAGATAATAGCATAGATGAATACCAAAGTTTAATAAATCAACATAAAAGTTTAAACGAAAAAAAAGGTTGTCTTAATACACCTTTTTTCCAATTTTTTATATACCACTCGTTATTTGTTTTTTTATCTTTAGTTTATCTATCAGTAAGTTGTTTTTTTTTTAATTCATTTGTTTTTATCTACATTCATTAATTATTAACACAACACAATATAACAATAATAAATTTAGATTGCGGTTGGATTACCATTTTTAAATAAAGCGATTTTAGGGCCATATCCATTTCCATTAACATCAAGTTTCTTTCAAACATTAGGTGCTGTTACAATTTTATTAATTTTCAATTTAATTCAGTATAGATACCAAAAGAATGATTTGGTACAAAAAAGTTATTTCTTTGATAAAAATTTCATACAAAAAAGGTAAATAATAATGACAACTATAACAATTTAGAATAATAATAATAATAGCAATAAAAATAATAATGATGATTATAAATAGAAGGATTTTTATTTTAGGAAAAAAAGATTGGGAGATAGAGGATTAAGGGTATACAGCATAATTATATAACAGTTAAAGTTGGATATATTTAGTGTCATGTGTAAAGTTAATGGTGCTTTCAAGAAAATATTAATATAACAGAGTGTTTATTTTCTATACAGGTGCAAAATAATCAAAGATAATGGTTATATTTGTGTATATATAGAAAAACATTCCATACAGATGTCCATTGGAATTATTTTTTGATAGCAAGACTATTCTTTTTTTGATATTAATAATTCAATTTTAATATATTGTTTTTTTATGATAATTACTCAATATCCTCCTCACTGCATTCTTTTTTTTTCGAAATAGTATATTATAATAATAATAATTATAGTTAATAAAAAAAATCATATACTCTTTTAAAATAGATTCTGATTATTATATATTTATAATAATGCACATTATAAATAATATTAAAAATTTATAAACTCTTATTAACCACCCTCTTTTTTTTAATTATAGTTTAATTATGATACCAGTATCATTATGTTTTGCTCTTGTTATGATATTAACAAATCTTGCAATTCAAATGGTACCAGTTGATTACCATGTTGTCATTAAATCCACAAATGTAAGTATTTAGTTATTTATTTATTCATATTTTCACAACACATATTAATTAGTTTAATTATATAAATATAGATTATTTGGGTAGTATTATTCTCAATTTTAATTAATAAAGAGAAACCATCAATTTTTGAATATTTTAGTATTGGATTATTATTAGCAGGTACATTATTAGTATCCTTGGTTTTTGCAAAAGAAGGTGAGGGTACTGCAAAATCAATTATAATTAATTTATTATCTTCATTCTTTGAAAGTTTAACAATTGTAGTTTTGAAATGGGCTTGTACATATTTATATAGAATAGATGAAACCATTACAGTAATAGAGGTAGGTGGTGATATAATATTTATCTGCATAAAAAAAAAAACAGTTAAAATTAATTTTTTTAATTTTTTATTTTTAAATTTAGATCTCATTATTTAAAGTTGTACAAGGTTCAATAGCAATTGCAATTCCAATGTTTTTCATTGACAAGGTTAATGGATTTAAAGTATTACCAGAATTACCAACTCATGTCTTATTTCTTTTAATCTCTGGTATTTTTATTACAATGGTTTATCAAACTTGCACCGTTTGGTTAAGTAAGAGTATGTACTCTACTACCGTTGGTATTATCAGTCAACTCCAAATGTAAGTATATTTTATAGATAGCGGTATTTTGAAAAATGGGTTAATATTAATTTTGAAATTTTTTTTTATTAAAGCATCCCACAAGAATTTATTAATATTATTTCAGGATCATTTGTTTCATCACCTTTACATATTGTTGGTGTTGTTTTAAGTGCTCTTGGTTGTTGTTGTTTTAGTGCTTATCACTTTTTCAAGATTTTCAGTTTTAAAAAATCAGTTCAGTTTAAAAGTGTAACTAAAGATATTCAAAAAAATTAAAAAAAAAAAAAAAGTGAAAATAAAAAAAGAAAGTTCTTTTATAAATAGTTTATTTACTTATTTATTTAATTTATTATTTTAATAATTATACTTTATTAATAATTTTTTTGCTCACTGAAATGATTAAAAAAATTGGGTAAAATTCGTAATTTTAAAAGGAATCTATGTGTGAAGGTTTTATCAAACCGGGATTTAATCAAACATAAAAAAAAATCTTATTTTTATAAAGCTTTGACAAGATTACACAATGTTATTCAGGATTTTTTGATTAGTTTTAATTGTATTCTCAATACGATATTGAAAACAATATATGATTCGATTCAGAATTAATTGGTAATAAATAATATCTTTATATTGTTCAACAAAAATTAAGTTTGATAATGAAAAAATAATTTTACAATATATAACTTTATAATTAATTTTTTAAAAATTTAGTTATTATATATTATAATATTATTTGGATATTATCAAATGATTGTTAATAGATAATATATATATATTTTAATATATATATATTAATTATTAAAGATTGTTAAATGTTTATTTACTCTCTAAACATCTCATAAATTGTTCATTTGCAAATATATTACTATATCTTACCGGGCCAGATACAATTGAATTAATTTTATATCTATTATCATATACCCATTCCAAAAGATCAAGTCTTTTAGCTTTCCAAAATTTTTTACCAATTTGTTGAAATTTATTCATTTTCTATATATATATATTTTATATATTTTATATTCAATATGAAATTCAAATCATTTTAAAAATCAAATAGTATTTTTAGAAATAAAAGTATTCTTCTTTCATACTTTATATTAAGACTCTTTATGCCATATTCAGTCAATATTGTATGCTTTTATTAAGTTGCTTTATGAGTTTTACTTATAATATATTCAATACTTTTTTTAATATGAAGATAAGGTAATAAGTTTTATATCTTTATTAATTTTTGATCTTGTCTAATGAAACTTTTTGGAATGTGTTATTTTACTGATTTAAAGTATTAATGCACAACTTATTTTAGATTCAGTAATAAAATTTTTTATAATAAATAATTTATTAATAATAGTACATAATAAAAAAAAAAAAAAAAAGATAAATCTTAGACGCTGAATTTAATCATCGAAACAAGTATAAATAGATACATCTCAACGAGTTATGATCATCCATATAGATTTTGTTTAAGGAATTTAAAATTTTATATATTTTCTATTATCATTATTCGAATTTTTAGTGTCAGACATTTTTCTATAAAAATTACATTTTAGATGTATGTTAAAATAAGGATTGACAAAGCCAAACTTTGTATTTAAACTTTAATTGTTATAAGAGTCTATTATTAAAAGGTTTCATTGAATAGGGGGATTATCACAATCTTTGAAAAAAAAAAAAAAAATTTATATGTAATTATGTTATATTCAAATTTAAAAGTCAAAAAAATTTGAACAAACAAAAATACGGTATTATAAAACTTATATCATTATACTCATATTTTAATTATCTATCGATTCGTATAATCGATATTTATCGCAGTTACAGTCTTTAAAAAAAACATTCATTTTTTCATAAAAAAACTAAGTTTTTTTTTATATTATAATAACTTTTGTATATTGTTTTTATTAAAAACAAATAGGGGATCGAATAAAAGTAGTACATCTAGAAACTGTATTATTAAATACATAAATTGGTAAAAGTTTAATTAGAATCACTAAAATGGTACTAAGCTGTACTGTTTAGAAAATATAAAAAAATACTAAACTTTTTTTTTTTTTTATTTTTTTTTTTTTTTATTTTATATATCCGGCATATATTTTTTTTTTAAAAATTTTTTTTTTTTTTTTTTTTAAATTTTATAGTTTATCAATATAACTATTTTTTATTTTTATATATCAAAATTGAATTAATTTAAAAAAGTAACTAAGCCGTTTGGTTCATAATTTTAAAAGGAATCTATGTGTGAAGGTTTTATCAAACCGGGATTTAATCAAACATAAAAAAAAATCTTATTTTTATAAAGCTTTGACAAGATTACACAATGTTATTCAGGATTTTTTGATTAGTTTTAATTGTATTCTCAATACGATATTGAAAACAATATATGATTCGATTCAGAATTAATTGGTAATAAATAATATCTTTATATTGTTCAACAAAAATTAAGTTTGATAATGAAAAAATAATTTTACAATATATAACTTTATAATTAATTTTTTAAAAATTTAGTTATTATATATTATAATATTATTTGGATATTATCAAATGATTGTTAATAGATAATATATATATATTTTAATATATATATATTAATTATTAAAGATTGTTAAATGTTTATTTACTCTCTAAACATCTCATAAATTGTTCATTTGCAAATATATTACTATATCTTACCGGGCCAGATACAATTGAATTAATTTTATATCTATTATCATATACCCATTCCAAAAGATCAAGTCTTTTAGCTTTCCAAAATTTTTTACCAATTTGTTGAAATTTATTCATTTTCTATATATATATATTTTATATATTTTATATTCAATATGAAATTCAAATCATTTTAAAAATCAAATAGTATTTTTAGAAATAAAAGTATTCTTCTTTCATACTTTATATTAAGACTCTTTATGCCATATTCAGTCAATATTGTATGCTTTTATTAAGTTGCTTTATGAGTTTTACTTATAATATATTCAATACTTTTTTTAATATGAAGATAAGGTAATAAGTTTTATATCTTTATTAATTTTTGATCTTGTCTAATGAAACTTTTTGGAATGTGTTATTTTACTGATTTAAAGTATTAATGCACAACTTATTTTAGATTCAGTAATAAAATTTTTTATAATAAATAATTTATTAATAATAGTACATAATAAAAAAAAAAAAAAAAAGATAAATCTTAGACGCTGAATTTAATCATCGAAACAAGTATAAATAGATACATCTCAACGAGTTATGATCATCCATATAGATTTTGTTTAAGGAATTTAAAATTTTATATATTTTCTATTATCATTATTCGAATTTTTAGTGTCAGACATTTTTCTATAAAAATTACATTTTAGATGTATGTTAAAATAAGGATTGACAAAGCCAAACTTTGTATTTAAACTTTAATTGTTATAAGAGTCTATTATTAAAAGGTTTCATTGAATAGGGGGATTATCACAATCTTTGAAAAAAAAAAAAAAAATTTATATGTAATTATGTTATATTCAAATTTAAAAGTCAAAAAAATTTGAACAAACAAAAATACGGTATTATAAAACTTATATCATTATACTCATATTTTAATTATCTATCGATTCGTATAATCGATATTTATCGCAGTTACAGTCTTTAAAAAAAACATTCATTTTTTCATAAAAAAACTAAGTTTTTTTTTATATTATAATAACTTTTGTATATTGTTTTTATTAAAAACAAATAGGGGATCGAATAAAAGTAGTACATCTAGAAACTGTATTATTAAATACATAAATTGGTAAAAGTTTAATTAGAATCACTAAAATGGTACTAAGCTGTACTGTTTAGAAAATATAAAAAAATACTAAACTTTTTTTTTTTTTTATTTTTTTTTTTTTTTATTTTATATATCCGGCATATATTTTTTTTTTAAAAATTTTTTTTTTTTTTTTTTTTAAATTTTATAGTTTATCAATATAACTATTTTTTATTTTTATATATCAAAATTGAATTAATTTAAAAAAGTAACTAAGCCGTTTGGTTCATAATTTTAAAAGGAATCTATGTGTGAAGGTTTTATCAAACCGGGATTTAATCAAACATAAAAAAAAATCTTATTTTTATAAAGCTTTGACAAGATTACACAATGTTATTCAGGATTTTTTGATTAGTTTTAATTGTATTCTCAATACGATATTGAAAACAATATATGATTCGATTCAGAATTAATTGGTAATAAATAATATCTTTATATTGTTCAACAAAAATTGATGTTTTTATTGAACAGTGTTTTCAATAAAGTTGGCCTATGTTCTTTTATAAATAATATTTTTTATATTATAACCTTAATTAAGGTTTTTTTATTAAAAACTTTAAATATGGCATAATATCAAGTAAGTTAGAATGAAAATTATATTCGAACATTTATTTTAATAAATTATACTGGTAAAATATACAGTGCCCGAGATATATAGTATACTGTAGTATCATGAATAAGAATGACAATAGCAGCAATAGCAATTGAAACAATAAAAAAATTCAGAAATTTTAAAACAAATTATAACATTCTTTTTATTTTTATTATTTATTTCTTTTTTATTTATTTGTACATATAATATAAAATGATTAATTAAAATGATTATTATATTATTGAAATGAAAGTTTGATTTTTTTTTTTAATTATTATTATTTAAATATGGTATCAACAAAAAGTTATCAAATATTGGGATTTGTTTTTTATCTAATTCTTTAATAAATTTCTTTTTTAATTCTTCGCATTTGTTAATCTTATCCAATAAAATATTTTTACGATTATTAATTTCAGTTTCTTTATCGGTCAAAAGGTTTAATCTATTTTTTGAGATGATTGTTGTACCAAAGCTAAATTTCATACATGAAACAGTAAATTCAAATTCATTTGATTCAATTTGAACGTTTTGAGTGGTATCGGGTTTAACGGATGTTATAATTTCTTGACCTACTTTAATATCAACTAAGATTGGGGAAAGATTTCTAAATGTGAATGATTTGATCTTTCTACTTAACAATCTGTCAGAGACTATTTCTGGTGCTGAATACTGGATGTTGGTAATTTTAAAGATACATGGTGCGGCAAAAAAAGCAAATATTTCGTGGGTTCCATTGAAATACTCGATATATCTAGAATATGACTTTGTGTTCTCTTTGAATATATTTCTCAAATTTGAAATTGAGAATCCCTTTTTGACATCACTAAAGGCAAAAATTCTGCATGCATTGAAGGTTTTATTAGTTACAGAAATTGTTAAATATCTTTTAACACTTTTTACGTTTTGAATCCTAAAGGTTTCATTTAGAACAGTACTGTTTGAAAATGTCATTGCAAGTTTTTCCTTTAATGCAGTCTCTCTTTCAAATGAAAGATTTTTAATGTTGGTTGGTAAGAATGATGACATGATTGAGGCTATTTGTAAATTGAACCCTGAAATATCTGTTTTTGAAACCATTAAACTACATAAATCAAAAAAACCAGCTATATGTTGGATCGTGCTTGGGTTATATTCTAAGACCAATGTTGATAATCTAGTGTCTACCAATGATAGGCATGGATCTTGAGACCTTGAAAAATTAATATAATGATGGGAGTCTACAAAGCTTCTAATTTGATTGATTTTTTCTTTTTCGCTTGTTATTAAAGCAACTGATTGCTCGTTTAAAGACTCAGTATTTGCCATTCTAGATCTAAATGAGTGATATTTATGAATTTGTTGTTCTATTTGATTTTCAAGATCTTCAATTCTTAAAATTATAGTGTCTAGTTCCATTGATAAATCAGAGCATACACTTTTAAAAAGGGGTAGTTCTATTCTTTGATTTTTTAAAAAGGAGACAATATCGGCAAGAGAAATTATCATTTGAATAAATTTTGTGATTGCTTTAACCTTTGATGTATCAAGGATGGTTTCGTTTGGTACTATATAAAGAGATGTTGAAACTTTGCCATCGACAATTGGGATCCATAGAAATCCTAGTTTATCTGTATCAACTATAGTTGGAACAATTATATTTTTGTTTTTGCTAATTAAAAATACTGATGCCATATTATAAACTTCATCTGTGAGTAGTTCTAAATGTATTTCATCATAGTCAATGGCTTCTGCTAATTCGAGGGTTTCATTGGTTAGGATGACAGAGTCTCGGGATTTGTTCTTTAAAAGCAATGAATATAACGATTGACTGTCGTATATTTTTTTTTGGAGCATATTAAATAAAGATTTAACATCAGATGCATTTGAAACACTTTTGTCAATACTTGTAAAAATATTTTTAATTTTATCCGAAATTATAATGTCTGTTTTCTCATCGTCAACTAAAATTGGTAATGACAGTGCTATTGGCAATGCTGATGCTGGTTTTGATGCTGGTTTTGATGATACTGGAGGCTTTCCATTAAAGCTTTTCTCGTTGTCACTGTCGTCACTATCACAAAATACTACCATAGAATCGTGTTTTAATTTCTTTTTTTCTTGTTCACCACTTTCAATAGCATCGTTGTTTGTTTTTAAAGATAAACTGTTAACTCTAACATGTTGAAGACTATTCGTTTTCCTTGTACTGATTCTGGGTGTTGGTTCGATAGCTTTTCTTTTTTTATCTAATTGCGGGGTAGTAATAGGTATTGATTCAATATTTTTATCTTGTACTTTTGTTGCCTTTTGAGTTGGTATTGGTGTTGCAGTTGCATTGGTAGTGGTTATTTGCATTATATCCTTTATTCTAATATAAGATGGTGTTGATGTGGTTATTTCTGTTGTTTCTTTATTTAATGACGATGGTGTTTCAATTGATTTTGTATTTGGCCGAGATCGTGTATATATTGGTAATACTATTGGTGAATTTTTAGTTTTATTTGTGGGAGTACTGATTGTGGTGGTTGTTGTTTCTTTTGGGAATTCTATTGATAAAGATTCTTGTTCATCATAATCTTCAAACTGTTCGTCCTGTGGTTTAAATTGAATAATGGAACCATTATCTTGTTCTAAATCTAAAAATGGGAAAATTGAAAAAATATTAGAAATTTTGATTTCTTCTTCACTTTGATTAGTATGGACACCATGAATAAAAGAAAACAACCCTATAAGATCTGGCGAGTTATTCTTTGACACTTCTTCACCATCTAATCTAAAATCTTTTGAACCACCACATTCTTTTTTAAATTGCTGTAAAAATGCATACCATTCAGTCGCAATGAAACGACGATGGCTTATCTTGTAACCATACTTTGTAACCAATGTTTCTAATGATTTGAAAGTGGGTAAAGAATTTTTAGAGAATATATGACTATCGTAGATTCTTGATAAATGGTCAATTACTAAAATTGCTTGATCACAGTCATCAATAATATTTTTACCCATTGCATCAAGTCTATACCTGAAAGCTGAATCAAGGTCAAAGCTTTTATTGTTTTTAAAATTTAGGAACTGATTCGTCTTTGGAAATACATTTGTAACTTTGAAACAATCGGGTCTTATTGAAGAAAGTATCTTTTTAACGATTTCTCTAAGTACCACAATATCGCTTGAAAAATAACATGACATAATGTTTACATCACTTTTTTGTTGTTTTTCAACTGGTGCATATGTGCTTAATAATTTATAATATATATCTATACTTCTATCCCATGGAATTAATTCTTTATCCATTATTAAATTTAATTATACCAATAACATGATTTTAATAAAAAAAAAAAATTTTAAAAAAAAAATGAAAAATAAAAAAAAAATAAAGCGCACAAATAAACTAAATTAAAAAAAATGGGAAAAATGAAAAATTCAAAAAAAAATCAAATAAAATCAAATTAAAATAGTATTCTTTTAAAAAATAGAATATAGAGAATAATAATGTTTATTTATTATATTTGTATAAATAGCCCTTTATAAATAATATTTTAAAAATTATTAAAAAAAGAAAAAAAAACCCTTTTTTTAATTTTTTTTAATTTTTTTTTTTCATTTTTCAATTTATTTTAATAAAATTTTTTTAAAAATTTTTTAAATTACATAATTCGCATAATTTTTTTTGTAATAAAAGAAACAAATATAATAAAAATAATAAGATGACCTCTTCAATTGAAGAAATTGATATTGACACTGATGAAGGTTATGATCCAAATGATATTCAAGAATATTTAACAGCCACAATTATAGCACAAAATGGAATGACTGATTCTATTAAAGAAAGATTAAAATCAAAAAAAGCAATGTATGTCTTTTAATTATAACAGAATATAGAGCTAATAATAAACAAAAGTGGAGATATTAATAGATTTTAATTAAATTTTAATATTTAGATCACACATTGAAACTGATAAAATTATCAAATTTTTATATAAAGGTATAGAAACTATACCAGCTTCACATCAGTCATTAGATTCAAGTAAAGTGTGGATATCATTTTGGATATTTCATGGTTTGGATATGTTAGACGCATTGGATAATTACCCAGATATTTCAAAAAGAGCAAGTGACTATTTTAAAATACTACAAAACGATAAGTTGGGTGGTGGATTTGGTGGTGGTAATTCACATACAAGCCATGTTGTTAGTACATTCGCTGCAACCAGCGCACTTTTTACCATTGGTACAGAAGAGGCCTACAATGTTTTCAATAGAGAAGAAATG
This sequence comes from Dictyostelium purpureum, assembly GCF_000190715.1. Lineage (NCBI taxonomy): Eukaryota > Evosea > Eumycetozoa > Dictyosteliales > Dictyosteliaceae > Dictyostelium > Dictyostelium purpureum. The sequence continues at coordinate 8,943 of NW_003519735.1, read as the reverse complement.
TACAAATTTTTAATGCGTATGAAAACTTCAGATGGTGCATTTACAAGTGAGGATGGTGGTGAATATGATTCTAGAACTACTTATTGTGCAATCGCTGTAGCATCCATGCTAAATATTTTGTCTGATGAGTTGATTGATGGCGTTGTAGATTTTTTGGTATCTTGCCAAACTTATGAAGGTGGCTTTGGTGCCTTCCCAGGTAATGAAGCTCATGGTGGTTATACTTTTTGTGCTGTTTCTGCACTATCAATTTTGAATAGTTTAAATAAAGTTGATATGGACTCATTACATGTAAGGAAAAATCTATTTATCAAATATATTAATATCTCGTACCAATATTAACAATATCATATTATAGAGATGGATTACATTTAGGCAACCAGAGGATGGTGGTTTTCAAGGTAGAACAAATAAATTAGTAGATACATGCTATTCATACTGGCAAGGTGCTGTTTTTATTATAGTCCAAAACTATTATGATCAATTAAATAATAATAATAATAATAATAATAATAATAACAATAACAATAATCAAAAATTACTATTTGATCAAACAAAGTTATTAGATTATACCATTAGATGTTGCCAACAACATGATAAAATTTTCAGTGGATTTAGCGATCATCCAACAAGAAATAAAGATTTTTATCATACATGCTACAGTTTATCGGGAATATCATTAGCACAACATAATGATATACCCAATATTATTACAACAATGAATTCAAATACACAAGAACAAACTGTACCACCAATAACCATTAATTCAGATACTTTTTCAATTGATCCAAAAAGCAAAATAGTTGAACCGATCCATCCAATTTATAATATTAAAATATCCAAATGCGAAAAAGCTTTGAAACACTTTTATTCTTTAAATAAAATAAACTAAAATATTTTATTATTTTCAATTAAAACTATTTATTTATCTATCACAAATCTTTTTAATTCCTAATATTTAATTATCTAAAACAAACAATCTAACATGATTCAGAAACTCAATGAGAACCATACTAAGGACAAAGATAAAGGTTAAACCATAAAATAAAATAAAATAAATAAAAAAAAAAATTAATCATTTTTAAAAGGCATATTGGTGGGTGAATTTAAATATAGAAAAAAATAAAAATAAATAAAAAAATCCAAACCTCTTTTAATACAAAAAAAATAAATTTAATGTTGATTTTATATATTCTAAATATGAATATGTACAAGATCTAATAGATTTGTATTTTATATAAAAAAAAACAAAACTGCTATTTAGGGAAGTTTCTAAAATGGTTATTATAAATATTATTAATATTTTAGTATGATTGAATTATTTTATAAAAAGATATTTTTATAAAGTGGTGATATAACAGTGTAACTGTTTAACATCACTATTTTTTTTATTTTGTTTTTTCTTATGTTTTTTTTTTACAAAAACATTATTTTTGAAATAAATTATTTATTTATTATTAACTGAAAAAAAAAAAAAAGGGTGAATGGTAAAATGAACAAATTAAACAAAAAACGAACATATATGAAACGATTATCATAAAAATGCATACAATTCGAATGATAACATTTGATTTTTAAGAAATAATATTTTATTTAAAAAAAATAATAATTTTATATTGGTATTGTTTCCACTGGTAAATTATTTTCGAAAATGGTGTATCTCTGGGACACACCAAATTACCGAATATTTTTCCTTCATCCACCTTATAAAATAAATAAAAAAATCCAATAAATCATTTTTTTAATTTTTTTTTTTTTAAAATTTAAAATTTTATTTTTTTTTAAAAATTTAAAATATTTTTTTTAATTTTTTTTTTTTTATATATATTCATTAATTAGGTAATAATAATAATTGACATAATAAATTAAGTTTTATTAATCATTAAAAGTTATTATTGTTTAAAAATGAAAGTAATAAAGAATTTAATTGTATTGTTAATAGCATTTTATTTAACATTGTCCAGTTGTAATGCTAGAGTTGTAAATCAAGCATGTAAATACCCAGGCTATTCAACAAAAGGTGTCAGTAAAACAGCAAATGGTTATGAAGCAACCCTTAATTTAATCTCACCAGGACCATATGGTAACGATATTAAAACTTTAGATTTCCAATTAACTTTTGAAACCCAACAAATTTTCAGAGTTAGAATCACCGATCCAAATAATCAAAGATGGGAGGGTATGTATCATATCATATAATTATGGTTTTTTAAAAATAAAATAAAATAAAAAATAAAAATAAATTAAATTCATATTAATATTAATATAATATATTATTATTGTATAGTCCCATTCGTTAATAAATTGGTCGGAGTTAATCCAGATACCACCGATTATTTAATCCAATTTACAAACGCACCATTCGGCTTTAGTGCTACCCGTATTTCAACAGGTGAAGTTTTATTCAATAGCACCCCACCAGCTGATTGTTCAACTAATGGTTTAATTGTATGTATAATAAATATAGGTTTCATTTTATGTTTTAAACTTTTTATTAATTTCATTATGATGATTTTATAGTATTCAGATTATTATTTAGAATTAAGTACATCATTTAGTGAAAATAATCCAAATATTTATGGTTTAGGTGAAAGAACATCACAATTAAGATTATTAAATAACTTTACCTACACATTATTTGCAAAAGATCAAGGTACTGCCAGTACTCCAAATATTAATCTTTATGGTTCACATCCCTTTTATCTTAATCTTGCATCCAACGGTAATGCAAATGGTGTATTTTTATTAAACTCCAATGCAATGGATGTACAAATTACTTCAAATTCATTAACTTATAAAGTAGTTGGTGGTATTTTCGATTTCTTCTTCTTTACTGGTCCAACACCAAATTCAGTTATTCAACAATATACCCAAGTTATTGGAACAACTCATATGCCAACTTATTGGAGTTTAGGGTAAATAAAATTATTTTAATTTTAGTGATATTGATGATAATAATAAAAATACTAATACTATTTATATTATTTTAGTTTCCATAATTGTCGTTGGGGTTATCATTCAATTGCAGAAACTGCTCAAGTTGTTGCAAATTATAGTAAATTTGGTATTCCATTAGAAACTATGTGGAATGATATCGATTATATGGACCAATATAGAGATTTTTCAACAGATCCAGTTAATTTTGCAGCAGAAGATTTTACTGCTTTTGTTGACTCCCTTCATGCCAATAATCAACACTATATGATGATTGTCGATCCAGGTATTTCAAACACAGATCCAACCTATCAATCTTATATCGATTTAGTTAATTCAGGTGCATATATTAAAGCAGGTGGCACAGATGCACCATTAGTTGGTTCAGTATGGCCAGGTTATGTTATTTTCCCAGATTTCCTCCATCCAAATGCTACAGAGTATTGGACAGAACAATTTGCTAATTTCCACAAAATAGTTCCATTTGATGGTATTTGGATCGATATGAATGAAATTAGTAACTTTTGTGATGGTAATTGTTTCAACAATAATCATAAAAAAATGCCAGGATTTGATCCAAACTATCCACCATATATTCCAGGAGGATCACCATTATACATGAAGACCATCAATATGACTTCAACTCAATATAATAACACCTTAGTTTATAATTCACACAGTATCTATGGTTACACCGAAGGTATGGCCACTCAAATAGCCGCTCAATCAATTCTTGGTACTCGTTCAACCATTATCTCTAGAAGCACTTTCCCAGGCACAGGTGGACACTTTGCCCATTGGTTAGGTGATAATGAAAGTAGTTACAATGACCTTTACTTCTCAATTCCAGGTATGCTTGCTATGAATATGTTTGGTATTCCATTAGTTGGTGCCGATATTTGTGGTTTCAATGGCAACTCTAACGCAGAGCTCTGTGGCAGATGGCTTCAATTGGGTAACTTTTATCCATTCACCAGAGTTCATAATAGCTTCCTCAGTATCCCACAAGAACCATGGGTTTGGGGTCAACAAGTTGTTGATATTGCAATCAAATCAATCAATACCAAATTAACCTTATTACCATTCTATTACACCCTCTTCCACATCTCACATTTATCAGGTGACCCAGTCGTTAGACCATTGTTCTTTGAATACCCAACCGATTCAAACACCGTTTCAATCGATAAACAATTCCTTGTAGGTACTAGTTTATTAGTATCACCAGTTTTAGAACAAGGTGCCGTAACTGTTAATGCTTATTTCCCAGATGATATTTGGTATGAATATGGCGCAAACGGCTCATTGGTAGAATCAACTGGTTTTGTTACTTTAGATGCCCCATTTGAAAAGATTAATGTTCATCTTCGTGGTGGTAATATCATCCCAACCCAACCAACTTCAGGCTATGTACCACCACCAAATGGTATTCCAATCACCACTACTATCGCTAGAAAATTACCATTCACTTTAATTGTTGCCCTCGATTCATCACTCCAAGCTTCAGGTCAATTATTCCTTGATGATGGTTCATCACTCCAAACCTATGTAAACAATGAATACTCATTCATCGAATTTAATGTCGTTAGTACCACTTCATCAGTCTACAAATTACAATCATCAATTGTTGCCAATGGTTATAACGGTACCTCTGAATTAAACATCAATAATATTGAAATCTATGGTTCACCAAATGTCAAACAAGTCTTGGTCAATGGTAATGCTATCAATACCTTTGACTCTGTCACTGAAACAACTCTTATTGTTTCAAATTTATCACTCCCATTATCAGATAGCTTTGAAATTGATTTTATGTTAAATTAATTTAAAAATAAAATAAACAAAATAAATTAACTCTATTGTATTAATAAAACTATAAAGTTTCTCTTTTTTTATTAACCTAAAAAACTAATAGTTTATTTTTTTTTCTTTTCTATGTTATTAAAACTGAATATTATTTACATTCTTTTATTATTATTCTAAATTTATTATTTCTTGTTTTAAGAATTTAAAGTATTATAAATTATTTTATGGTAATTGATCAATTGATTTCTTTGGTGGTGGTGGACCTGCTGCTGGTTTACCGCTAAATGTTGTTTTTGTTTGTTTTTGATATGAATCATCTTTAAATAAATAAAAAATATAGGGTTAATAAAACTATAATTTAAAAGTATCTTTTTTTTAAATAAAAAATTTACCTTTATGAGGTGCCCAAACCTAAATATAAAGAAAAAGAAAACTATTAGTATGTATTTAATATTGTATATTTAAATATTATTTATTTATTTATTTACTTTTTCTTTTTTACCAAGAGAACCTTCTTTTTGCTTTTCGATTTCCTATAATAATATAAAAATATAATTTAAATGTAAGAAATTGCAATATAAAAATAAAAGAAAATAAACCATACAAACCTTTTCAAACTTGGATGTTATACTTTTGGTACTAGACATGATTATTTATTAAATATATAGTTTATAAAAAATTATATGTATAAAAAAAAAAAAAAAAGATATATTGTGTGTTTTAATTTATAAAAATGAAAAAAAAAAAATAAAATAAAAAAAATAAAAAAAATAAATTTATGGAAAAAAAAATTATTATTATAAAAATATCTTTTTAAAAAGCCATCAAATAATTTTTTTTTTTTTTTTTTTTAATTACATTATTGTAAAATATTTTATTTTAGTTTTAGTTTTAGTTTATTATTATATACTATATTTTAAAATAATATAACATAAAAATCATATAATACAGCAAATGTAAAATATGCAAAAACAAAATAACGTAAATTATAAATATAATTATGAACAGGTAAAGGAATAGAATATTGACCATAATGACTTCTAGCGAATTGTAACATCATTACCATAAATGTACCTGATTGTAAATTGAGACCTAGTGATGTACCTGATTCCATAACTTGTAAGAAACCTTTTGGATTCATTAAAGCTACCAAGAGAATGAAACCAAAGAAACCAATGTAGAATATGAATTCTCTTATTGGGAAACGAACTGAAAAGTTTTGTTCCATTGTTGATTGACCTTCTTTATCGTCGATTTTTGAATTTACTAAATTAATTTTTGAATATATCCATAATTTTGCTTTTCTTGTTTGATGAATTATTTTATATTTAATTCTTTCGACCATTATTTTAAATTTGGTTGATAATTTATTATTGCTGCCATTAATACTATCTTGGACAGATGCTGGTAAAACTAATAAATCGTTATCGTCTTCGTCGTGAGACTGGGTAATAGGATTGGCATTACCGAGACCACTACCGCTATTTGTATTGTTATAAAATTCGTCACCATCCTCTTCTTCATGATAAGAATTCGATAAACTTTTTTTACGCCAAGTTATACTAAAACCGTCGAGTGTATGTTTGAAACCAGTACCGACTGTGATGAAACTGATAGTGATGGATATAACTATAAAGATATTGACCAAATAAGCGATCCAAAGAAACTGTGGGAAACTTTCAGATACAACCTTCATTAATGGAATGGTGGCAATCTCACCATGGATAGCTGCTTCCTCTAAAGATGGAAAACCTGGGTTATTGGGGTTTGGAACTTGAGGAATAATTTGAAGTAAAAACCAACACCAAATGATATTTAAAATATAAACAGTAAATAAAGCTGAGCCTGCAACAGTGTAACATTTCTTTATTTCTCTTTTGGTGAAAACTATTTTTGGGAATACTACTGGTAAAACACTACTTGCTCCACCTAATGCTACAGTTGAAATTAAGAATGACTTGCCGATATATGACCAATCATTACTGATGTTATTTTGTACATGATTTGAAATGATGCCAGTTATAAATACAATTATCATTAAAAGGGTTCCTTTTGCAAAAGTAAACAATGTAATAATACGGCCAAGAGATTTGGAACCAAAAATTACAATTATTGTAAACAATAAAATTACTGGGAAAATTAAAAAGGAATGGTCAATACTAAACAATTGGGCATATGCTTCTGAACCTGCTAAACCATAACCAATCAATACAGAACAACTAAAATAAAATTTTATATTAATAAATTTTATTTTAAAATAAAAAAATAATATTAAAATAATTTACTTACAAATGTAAAAGAACTGAAAATATAAAAAAAGCATATGAAATTGGACCTAAGAACTTCAAACCAATAATATGAAGGTTTGGTGTTTCGGTTTCTTTTTCTGTGGATGAATGTGCTTGTTTGGTTTCCTCCTCTTGCTCTTCTTTTTGAATTAAATTTTCATTATCTTCTCTGTTTTCTTTTTCTAATTTTTCATTCATCATTGTTTCTTCGTCGTTATCCCCTTCGCTTCTATCATTTAAAGTTGGGGATGATTTTATTGATGAGCCACCATTTGAAGATGCTTTAATATCAGTGGATTCTGATAGTTCGCTTGTATCATTATTATTTTCATTATTTAAATCTGGTGAAACTCCGCTGCTACTGTTAATAATCCTTCTTCCAGCAGTACCACTATTATGATTTAAAATATCCAACTGAATATTATTCTTTGGTATACCTGTATTATCTACATCAATTTCGTTACGAGATCTGTCATCAATTGGTGATGAAGAAAAACTATTTGTTGATAAAATTGAATTTGCCTTAATAATTGAATATATTCTTTGAAGAACTTCAATCAAAAAGAAAATTGATAATAATTGCATAAAGAAACACAACGTATATGAGGCAACAAACGGTTTGAAACCACTGTGTGACAATTTTACTGGTAAACCTAAAATACCTGTACCTAAAACACTTGCAATAACTATAAAATACAAATATGCTAACACTAAAAATGGTGTCCTCTTATTTCCATCATCCTCGACATTGATGCTGCTACTCTTTATACTAATTTGACTATTTTGTAACAAATTCTTATAATCATCTTCGCTACTATCCTTCATTAACAATCCATTCTCTTCGATTACCCCTATACCACTACTATTATTCTTGGTTTTATTATTACTATTAATATTTAAACCATTCATTATTATTTTGAATTTTTTTTTATATTTATGAACTTCTATCTTTATTATTTATATATATTTAAAAAAAAAAAAAAACTAATATTTTTTTTTTTAATTTTTATTGAAAAAAAATTTTGCTACTATTACTAATTCTATGTTATATTATTGTTATTATTATTATTACTATTAACTATTATTCAATATCTGATTATCATTCTTTATATCTATATATTTTAAATACATAAAAAAATAATATTTCTATTGAAATTTGTAAGTTTTATTCTTCTTTATAAAAAAAAAATTATGAAAAAATTATAATTATAATAATTATTATTTTAAAAAAAAAACAAAAAAAAAAGAAAAAAAAAAAGAAATTTAAAAAAAATAATTTTATTTCTAATATTTATAAAAAATCTTTTTTCCAATTTTATTTTTTTATTTTTTTAAATTATTAATATTTTTTTTTTTTTATTTTTTTTTTTTTTTTCTGAATATTTTATTTATTTAATTTTTTGAATTTATATGTTAAATTATAATAAAAAAAACCATCTAAGATACTGGGGTTTTATTTCAGTACACCCACACCAAAAACTAATTTTTTTTTTTTTTTCCAAATCACTTCACACAC
>NW_003519735.1:0-302 GCF_000190715.1 Dictyostelium purpureum | reverse complement strand
ATATTTATTGGTTTACTATCAGTTATATTAAAAATTAATTAATATTATTGAAATATTATTAAAAAAAATTTTATTAATATTATATTTTTTATTGGTATTTAAATTTTAAAATCGAATAAAAAAAAATAATATAATCGAACAAAATAGAATATAATTGTAAATTTGTTTCAGAATTGCAGTTTTATTTTCGAAAAAAAAAAAATGTCACAAATGGTGTCAAAAAAAAAAAAAAAAAGGACAAAAAAGAAAATTTTTAAATTTTTTCTTTTTTTTTTAAAAAAATCAATACTTTTATTTCTTGT
>NW_003519734.1:0-29920 GCF_000190715.1 Dictyostelium purpureum | reverse complement strand
AAAAAATTCAAATTTTAAAAATAAATTAAACCCATTGTTTCGAAAAAGTATATAAAATTTGAACTATTTAAATCCAAAAATATTTCCTAGATCGTTTAAAAGCCAAATTTATTTTTGAAATTTTAAATAATATAATAATACCTCGATTTTTTATATGTTAAATAAATATATTTAAATAATCCCCAAAATTTGATATTTTTTAGGATTACCTGGTTCTATTTGGTTGTGGAATTTTCTCCTTTTTTTTTTTTTTTTTTTTTTTTTAAAGCACTTGTTTGTTGTTTGTGCTGGTATTTTCATTTTTTAAAGCACTTGTTTCTTGATGGTGCTGGAATTTTCACTTTTTTTTTTTAAAGAACATGTTTCTTGTTATTTTTTACTTACATCTGTACCTTTTTCTTGTTGGTACTGGTATCTTAACTTTTTATTTTTTTAAAGCACTTGTTTCTTGTTTGTGCTGGTATCACCACTTATTTTTTTTTTTTTTTAAAGTATTTGTTACTTGATGGATTCTTCATTTTTTTTATTTTTTATATTTTTTTTTTTAAAGAACATGTTTCTTGTTATTTGTTACTTACATCTGTACAAGTTTGTTGTACCTTAAATATAAACCATTATTGTAAAAATTATAATGTTATATTTTATTTTAATTTTATTTTAAAAATCCAAATTGTAAATTTTTATATTATATTATTTATTGATTTGAAATTAAAGAGTTTTTTTCTTCTATAATAGGAAAATACTCTATAAGAGCAATTTTTCTATTGCTATTTCTTCTATTTTAATTTTCAATTAATCCAAATTCTATAATTGTAATTCGAAATAAACATATACCTTCTGTTACTGCTGAAGAAAATTTCATCATCATTTGAGAAACCAACCTGATTTTCATAATCAATTTTTTATTTACTTGTATATAATATATTATATAATTGATTATATTTTATTATCACACTGAATTTCTTCCAAAATAATTGATATAAAAAACATAAATAAAAATTTTAAAATTTTAAAATTAAAAAAAAAAAAAATTAATCAAAAAAAAATATAATTTAAATAAAAGTGGGGTGTTTTTTTATAAAATTTTTTTTTTAAAATTAAACATACATCATTTTTAAATTTATCATTTTTATTTTTTTATTATTATTTTATTATTATTCATTTATAAAATATAGTTTAAAAGGAATAAAGTATGAATTTCGATATATCATTTATGATAATAAATTGGTATATAGATAGTTGAATGAAATACGCATGAATTGTAATCATATATTTAAAAAAAAAAAAAAAAAAAAAAATTTAAAAAAAAAAATTAAAAATTAAAAAATAAAAAATTTTATGATCACAATTATTTATACACATCAAAAAATCATATTATTTAAAAATAGATTAAAAAGAAATCTTTAATTCCATCTACCGCTTCTTTTGTTAATATTAGATCATTAAAATCAATTATTATTATTAACAATTAATAAAGAAAAATAAATAAAAATAATTAATTAAAAATTCAATTTATTTTTTTTACAGGTTATTAAAATTTTTATTTATTTATAATTTTTTATAAATTAATATATTTGTTTTTATAATTATTATTTATTTATTTATTTTTTAGTTTTTTTTTATTTATTATTTTATATATTTATTTTACATAATATCCACCATTATTATTTTTTCAAAGTTCCAATTTGATGTTTATAGTTGAAATAATAATTAGAGGTATGAAATGGAATGGGGTTATAAAGGGTAGACCACATCGCCCATATAAATTTGAGTTATAGAGTCAAGGATTATACTTTTTGTAATACGTTGTAGATAAACCATTAGAAAATGTAAGAAATGTTAAATGATTTGGAGTTAAACCAGGTTGATATTTGATGTTTTGTAAATACAAGTATTCTATGGTGGGTGGTATAAAATTAAGTGGTTGATCAAAGCCATCTCGTAAATATAAATGTGTAACTGTTGCTGGAATTGAATTAAGTGTTAATAGATACTTGATTTTTTGTAAATACAAGTGTTTTAAGGTGGGTGGTATAAAGTTAAGTGGTTGATTAAAGCCCTCTTGTAAATATAAATATGCAATTGTTTCTGGAATTGAATCAGATTTTAATTGATACTTAATGTTATATAAATACAAGTATTTTAAAGTGGGTGGTATAAAATTAAGTGGTTGATCAAAGCCATCAAGTAAATGTAAATGTATTACTGTTGCTGGAATTGAATCAGGTGTTAATTGATATTTGATGTTTTGTAAATACAAATATTCTAATGTGGATGGTATAAAATTAAGTGGTTGATTAAAGCCATCTCGTAAATATAAATAAGTAACTGTTGCTGGAATTGAATCAATTGTTAATTGATAATCGATGTTTTGTAAATACAAGTATTTTAAGGTGGGTGGTATAAAATTAAGTGGTTGATCGAAACCCTCTTGTAAAAATAAATATGTAATTGTTGCTGGAATTGAACCAGATTTTAATTGATACTTTATTTTTTGTAAATACAACCATTGTACAGTAGGTGGTATAAAATTAAGTGGTTGATCAAAGCCATTTTGTAAAAATAAATTTTTAACTGTTGCTGGAATTGAATCAGGGGTTAATTGACACTTGATATTTTGTAAATGCAGGTATTCTATGGTGGGTGGTATAAAATTTAGTGGTTGATCAAAGCCATCAAGTAAATATAAACGTGTAACTGTTGCAGGAATTGAATCAAGTGCCAATTGATACTTGATGTTATGAAAATATAACGATTGTACAGTGGGTGGTATAAAATTAAGTGATTGATTAAAGCCATCAGGTAATACTAATTCTTTGACTGTTGCTGGAATATTTTTGGGTAAACATTCGTTAGGTCCAATAGCAAGGAATTCAATTTTAGAATTACTTATATCACACCCTTCTTCATAAATTTTAAATTCTTTACGATACACTATATTAAAATGAATTTATTTAAAAATTATTAGTATATAATAAAAAATAAAAATTTTAATTTAAAACTTACATTTTAGAGTTTTTAAATCTTTTTTAACTAAAGGAATATCAAACACTTCTAAATAACTGTTTGTTAGATCTTTTATTGAGTCTAGATTTTCACTAATTATTAATTGAGTATCTTTGTATTCTGGTAAGTTTTTTTTATTTATTTTTGATAAAAGATTGTTACATTGATGGTTGTGTTTTAAAAATTCAATAAATCCACTGTTATTAACAATAATATTATTATTAATAACATCGTTATTATATTTAATAGCATTATTAATTATATTATTATTGTTTTCTATTGTTGTTGTTATTATACTATTTACATCTGTATTTTCGACTAGTTTAGTTATTAATACTCTTTTGATATCATTTTCTTTTGCATCGATAATATATTTTAATTCCTTAAATATATTAAAAAGTTTATCATAATTTTTTGTATTGTTTTCTTGAATTTGTTTGAAGTGGTTGTTTGATTCATCCAATATTTTTTTATTATTTTCTAAAATGTTGTTTAGTTTTGGTATTGTTTGATTTTTAAAATCTTGTTGTAATTGATTTCTTAAATTTATATCATTTAATTTTTTAAAACTATGACCATAATGAATATCGGTAATACAATCAATACAGACAGGAGTGTTGTTTGGACAAGTTGAGCATATTGAAATAATTTCTTGGTCGGGATGATCTAAGCATTTGGTATCATATTGTTGATTATTTGACATTTTTAAATTTTAGTTTTTTACAATAATTATTATTATTATTAAATTGTTTTATAACAACAATATAATTTTTTATATAAATTTTTACATCAAGTCCGATCCAATAAAAAATTATAAAATTTTTTTTAAAAAAAAAAATTAAAAAATTAAAAAAAATAAAAAAAATTTAATTTATTTTTTTATATTAAGTTTACATTAATCATTTAAAACTTACTTTTTTATTTAAATAAAATTTTTTTCAAGTAAAAGTAAATAATTATTTTTTTATGAAAATAAATAAAAAACAAAGCATAATTATATTTAATTTAAATATTTTTATAGACTTTTATAGAAAAAAACCCTTTTAAAATAAAATGTTTCATCTATTTTTTAAAATAGAAATATTTTCAAATATTTAATTTAGGGTATAAATTGAATAAAAAAAATTATAAAAAATATTTTTTATTCAATAAATAAAATTTTTTAAAGAACCCAAGAAAAAAAAATGACAATTATTAGTAAATATTTAATATTTAATTATTATTTTTAAAATATTTCATACTAAAAAAAAAAATTTATTTTATTTTATTAATTATTTTAGAATCAATTACCTCAATCAACGTTGTCTCTAACAAGAAAACCCTGGTCTCTTTCAATAGTACCAATCCATTCACAATGGGATATTCTAACAATCAAACAGCTTGTGGATGTGCTGGTTTCAAGGGCAACTTTATCAATATTGATATCGACATTGACAGTGGTCGTAGAAGAAACAATTGCTGCTAGATATAAAATTTTATTTTTTATAATACATATTAAATAAACCATTATTTTTAAAAAAAAATCCTCCTATTTTTTTATTTTATTTATTATTTTTTGGGTGAGTTATATTATTCTCTAGATTTTATCTGTTCCATCTACCTTAATAAACTGACGAATTTGATATCTGAAATTCCTAAAATTGCTCTATCTGTTTTCCAAATTACTCTCTAAATGACTTCAGTATTACCCTTATATTAAAGAAGCTTGAGATTGTAGTAAAAACAATTCTAATATGTCCATTATCCCGAAGCATTACATCTGTGAAATTTTAAATTTATCATATCATTTTTTTTTATGTGTTTATATTCTCAAATATAATTTCTTTATTTGAGAGTCTTTGCACCGAATTTTAATTTCTCCAAACTCGAATTGAATTGAAAATCCCAAAAAACATTTGTACAGGTCCGCACCTGGTGGTGAATATTGATTATTTTTGTGAAATTGCCATCTTAAAAAATTGAAAAAAAAACTCGAAAAACCATAATAAATCTTCATTTGGTATAGAAGCTTCAAACACATCAATCGAATCATGGAGATATTTATTTTTCGAATGGTTAGGTTGTAATATTTTCCAAAATACTGGTACTCCTCAATAAATTTAAATAATCAATTTATTTATTATCTATTTATTTACTTAGTTATTTATTTATTTAATTATTTATTTGTTTATTTGTTTGTTTGTTTGTTTGTTTGTTTGTTTATTTGTTTTTCATTTTTTGCTTTTATTTAAAATATCATCAAGAGTTTCAACCAAATTAGTATCTTGGAATCTAAATCCATAATTTAATAATCTGTAAAGAAAAATAAATATTAGTGAATTGAATATAGGTGAATAATAAAACAATAATAATTACTTTGTTGGTAAAACTCTTTGACTACTTAAAACGGTTTCTTCTGACATATCTTTGCCAAGTAATAATCTTAAAGGAGTTTCAGGTACCCATAAGAATGTTGGTCTATTTAAAACTTGACCCATTGCTTTAGTAAATTCATAATTTGTTGCTGGATTAATTGAGGTTACATTAATTGGACCATTAACTTGAGGATTTTCCATAGTATAATTAATAATGCCAATAGTGTCTCTGAGACTGATCCATGGTAAATATTGTTTACCAGATCCAATGACGCCACCCAATCCAAATAAAAATGGATAGTACATTGCACCTAACAAACCACCTTCTTTACCTAATACCAATCCAGTTCTTAGATTTACAACTCTTATTGGTTGCTTGGAATCTGATGCACTATTTGAAATTGAGTTTGATGATTCATCAATGAATTGATTGACAATATTTTGATTATACTTTAAAATAGGCTCGCAACTACCCTCCCATTTTTCGACAACATCCGAGAAAAATCCTTTTCCTTTACCTGAAAATTCGTCGACTGGTTCATAAATATCACTACCATAATATGTGCAACCGGAAGCAGATATAAATAACTCTGGTGGATGTGAAACACTGGTGACTGCTTCTGCAAGAGTTCTAGTACTTTTAGTTCTACTTTCTAAAATTCTTTTCTTTTTATCTTCAGTCTTTAGTATTATAATAATAAAAGTTAATATATATATATATAAAAAATCAATAAAATTATATATAAATATATAAATAAATACCCAAAAACCTTGAATATTTTCACCAGCGAGATGAACTACTATATTTGGTTGTATAGACTCTAATGCATCCTTATCTATTGATGATTTTTCGGGATTCCATTCAATTTCGAATGCATTGTTTGGTTGTCTTCTTACTAATCTAAATACTTCATACTTTTCATTATTTTTTAGGTTATCTACAAGGTTTTGACCAATAAATCCACTACTACCACTAATTAATACTCTTTTAACATGTTGATAATCACTTGTCATTTTTTTAGTGTCAATTTGGTAATTGATTTTATTTGTATTGGTTTTGTTATTAATATTACTATTATTAAAGTTTGTTGATAATGAAATTGCTGGGATTATAAATGCTACTACAGTTACGCTTGCTATTGTGAATTTTTTCATTTATTTATTTATTAAAAAAAAACAAAATTTTTTTTTTTTCTGGAGTGGGGTATTTTTTAAAAATTAATTATTATATTTTTAATTATTATTTTTGATTTCAAAAAATAAAAAAAATAATTGTTTTTTTTTTTTTTTTACATTTTTTTATTTTTTTTTTTCATTTACTTTTTTTTTTTTTTTTTGTTTTTTTTAGTGTTGATATTTATTGATATTAATATAAAAAATTATAATTTTATTGTCGTCATCACTATTTCGTATATACAGCAAAAAATTACATAGTTTGTTTATATGGAATATCTCAAGTATTATATTGATGATGATGAAGAAAATGATAATATAACATCACCCCCACTTTTACCCACTATTTCAAATAATTCTAAAAAAACTGAAAATACCAATAATAACAAAAACAAAAATAATAATAGCAATAACAATAACAATAGCAATAATAATAATAACAATAAAAGTAATAATAATAAAAATTATAATAAAAGGTCAATAGATTTAATAGAACCAACTATCGATGATGATATACCCGATATTCCTTTAAACTTATTTCAAAATATAAATAGTAATAATAACATAATCAAAGAAAACACCAGCAACTCTATCACAGCTACAGAAAACAAAAGAATAAGATTATTTGAACATGTAGATGGTAATTACCCATCATTCATATTTTTAAAAAGTAAATATACCTTTATTTTCTTTATTTTTAAATTTAACGAAAATTCTAATTTTTTTTTTAATTAAAAACATTTATTATAGTACCTAAATATAGAAATGATATATCAGATTTAATAAACCAAGTTAAAGAAATTGGGAATCAAGTTGGGATAAGAGAAGACTTAAACGATTATCACATTTCATTATCTAAAACATTTCCAATGAGAGAACATCATATAGAATCTTTTTCAAATGAATTAAGAAAAATTTTAAAAAATCAAAGACCGTTCAATATTAAATTAGCGGATCACTGTTGCTCCTTTATAAACGAAAACCAATCAAGAATTTTTTTATCAGTACCTATAGATATAAAATTTAAAAACCCAGTTTTAAAACTAATAGAAAGAATTGATAATTGCTTACAATTATTTAAATTCCCTAAATACTATAATGTAGGTTTATTATAAAAATACAAAGCAATAATTTCATATAATAGTTTGTAAACTTACTAAACTAAACTTTTAATTTTAAATATAAATAGGAACCAGAGCCACACTTGTCGATATCCTCAGATCTGTTAATAATGGACCAGGAAAGAAGTGATGAAGAAAGTGATGATACTAAAGAAAGATTAAAAAACTATAAAAATAAAGAAATTATTAAAGACGATATCACCAATAGCGATACCATCCAAGTTAATAAAGTTTATTGGACCATAGGAAAATATGAATATAGTATAGAGCTATTATAAAAATTAATAATTGTTAATATAATTAATAAAACATAATGTAACAAAGGGTTTTTTTATTTTTTATTATGTATATTTTTAAATTTTTAGTTATTTTTATTTTATATTTTAACAATAATGGGACCATAATTCAATTGGTTCTGGAGGTAAGGCAGTTGGATTAGGGTTTTTCTCGGTTGGGAATGTTGGGGTTAATTGCCACATGAAAATAAGTTTAAATGATTTTAATTGATTTTCAGGGTGTCTTCCAAACCAATTCCATTCACGACATAAATATCTTCCATATAACAATCTCTTCTCTTTAAAACCGGAACCTTGAAGATTCATTAAATATTTTCTCCAACGTTGGGTTGGGAAAGTTGAAGAAATTAAAGCAGGCTTTTCGTATGTAATATTTTGACCTGTAAAAATATCGATAAAAGTTCCATCTGATAATTCACCTGGATAAACCATCCAACCATTATCTTTTGATGGATATGGACTAAACATTGACCAATGTTGTTCAACTTTTAAAGATTGTGCAACCCATCTAATTGGTTCTGGTACTCTATAACCATATAAACCTGCTAAATTCCAATTTATTACATAAATTAACATTAAAAAACAAAATGTTTCTAACCAATACCTATATTAATTTTAATATTAAATTATCAGTTAGTAAGCACTATTACTATTATTATTAATAACTAAATATACTATTACTTACTTTCTCGAGCATGTTATTGTTTGTTTTGGGTATATCTTATTAGAAACTTTTAATATTGGATTTAATTTTTGGTTATTAAATAATTTGTTTGAATTTAAAAATGAATAGAATCTTCTGAATAAATTGGTGTTAAAGATTAAATTAAGGTATTGAAGGATTGGTGATAAATTAATTAAAGTTATAAAAGCATCATAACTATACACTCTTTCGTTGGTTATTGAATTTTCGACTGCAATCCAACAGTTTCTTTCTTTAAATTCATTATATATTGAATTTACACCACCAGTGGTGCCATTAGCAGTATTTATACCACCGCCATTTAATAAATTTTCTTCATCGTGGCGTTGTACCATTAAAATTGGAGTTGAGTGTAATAAAAAGAATTGTTTATAAATTGAAATAGTTTTGTAAAGTGATTCGTTATTTGAATTAATATAAATCAATGATGTAGTTCTATATTGAGATTTGCTATTGCTGTAAAGATAATCGAAAATTTTATCCCAGAACCAAGATGGTAAGAAAACAAGTGAACACATTCCTGGAATATACATAAAGAAACCTAATTCCATGCACGAACCAAAACCGAAATGCATACACCAAAATCCAATTACACCAATAGTACGAATTGGGCCGTGTAATTTTCTAAATGGAATACAGAAGAACAATGGACCGATCCATTCAAATACAATGGTAAACCATGTTAAAAATTGACCCAAGCTAACAAATTGACGAAGCCAAATACCAAGTGGAGTTGCAAATTGATCTAAATGAAGAGCATACCAAACTGAACTGTACTCGACATTCCATTCTTTGCCGGTCTTTAAAGCAGCAGTAATAATATAAACCAATGCAAATTGGACTTGAATAGCAACACTTGCGAATGATAATAAATATTTGCCCTCTGAATCTGTTGTTGGAATATATTGATTGCTACTTGAAATTGGGTTATAGGTTACTGATTTGGGGTTTAAAGTGTTGTTCTTCTTGTTGGTATACTCTAAATTTAAAAGACTGTCGATAGAAAATTTAGCACCGCATGGTAAAAACATTGCCCAGAATACAAAAAGTCTAAAGAAATCGTCTCCACCATTTAAAACATATGGATTTCTGACATGAAGTGATGTCATGAATATCCAGCACAATACATTGGCCAAGGTAGTTCTATACCCAATTAAAAAACAGAATGCAAAGCATGCATTCATAATAAATAATGCTACAGTAATATAATAGTTGGCTGTGATGAAATAAAGAGACCAATAGAATGGGTTTATATCTATAACTGAACTGACTGGTAATGTGCCTGCATCGGTATAATGGTCATATAAATATAAGGATCTAACATATAAATCCAATATTATTAAAATTGATAACCCAATTCTCATTGCTGCTAAACTTCTTAAATCTACACCAAATATATATATAAATAAATCTGTTAATGAGTTTAAACTTTCTGGTTTGAAATTGCCATTTTTGTTTTGATTTCCACTACTATTATGCGATATTAAATTTGGTGAGGAATTGGTTGAAACTGATGATGATGATGATGATTCATAATCACTAAACTCTATATTAACTTCATCTAATAAATTATCCTTTGATGGTTTTTTAAATAAACTCGTCATTTCTATATTTATAAAAAAATATAAAAAATATAAAAATTTTATAAAAAAAATAAAAAAATTAATATATATGTATTATAAAAGTATAATAAAATTTTTAAATAAAAACAAAATAGATATAATAATAATAAATTATTATTATATTTCCCTGGTGATGTATTATTGATGGGTTTTAATCTAAATAACCTAAATTTAAAACTGTGTGGGTGTGGTTTGAATGTTTTTACAAAAAATATTTACTTACTATTTTATTTCTATTTTATTGTATATGATTTCTCTGTCCTAGGGGTATGTCAAATCAATACATAAAATATTGTATATATATATTAAATTTATTATTTATTAATTAATTTATGATTTTACAAAACATATAAACTTTTTTTTTTTTTTAATTATTTTATTAACTATTTAATTTATTAAATTATAAGAAAAACTTTCTTTTTGGACGAGAAAAAAAAGATAATATTACAAATTATTAAATTAATGATGTATGATATTTAATTTTCTAAAAAAAAAAAAAAAAATTGGATTTCAATTTTTAAAATTTTTTATTTATATTAAATAAAATTTATTTTTGTTATTTAATCTATGAATAATAAATAAATAAATAAACAATAGGAATAGGACAATAGGAGGAAGGAGAAATATAAATATAAATATTTTTTTAATTTAATATAAAATAAATAAATTTAAAAAAATTTAAAAAACTGGTGAAAAAAATTTAGAAAAAAACAAAAAATAAAAAAAAAAAAAAAGAAAAATTATTAACGAATTCGTTTTCGAAATCTTTTTTTTTTTTATTATTTTTTTTTTTTAATGATGTATTTTGATGAAATTTAATAAAAGATTTTTACTAAAGATTTGGCAATATGCCCTTTGATACCAAAAAAAAAAAAAACTTTTGAAAATCATATGAAAAAAAAAAAGAAATATTTTGATTTGATATTTTTTTTTAATATATCTATCACAATATATTTATTCCCTTTATAATATCCTTTTAAAATATAATAAAGAATTTGATTTTTTATTTTTATTTTTCTTCTTCTTTTTCTTTTTTTTCTTCTTTATCATCATTTTCAATAATGTAGTCATATAATTGTTTAACTTCATTTATATGGTTACCTTCAGTTTCTAAAATCATTGGTAGATTTTGGAAACGTTTATCGTTAACTAAAAATTTGAAACAATTTGCACCAATAAAACCCTTGTCAATATTTTCATGTCGATCTAATTTGGTTCCACAATCTGATTTACTGTCATTTAAATGAATACCCTTGAGATACTTGAAACCTACAATACGATCAAATTCTTGAAATATTACTTTACAATTACTTTGAGTCTTCAAATTATAACCAGCAGCAAACATATGGCAAGTATCCAAACAAACGCCCACTCTAGATTTATCTTCTACCATTTCGATAATGTCACGAAGATGCTCGAATTTATAACCTAAATTGCTACCTTGACCAGCTGTACATTCAATGACGGCAATAACATTTTTAGTTTGACGATGTGCTATGTTTATAGATTCGGCAATAATTTTAATTGATTCCTCTTCTGTAATAATATTTAAATGTGAACCTGGATGAAAATTGTATAGTGAAATGCCAAGTTTTTCGCAATTGTTCATTTCGTGGATGAAAAGCTTTCTACTCTTTTCTAACTTGTCTATTTCTGGTGAGCCTAAATTTAAGAAATAACTTCCATGTGGCATAATATAGTTTGGTGAGAAATCAAATTTCTTGCAAGAGTCTTTAAACTTTTGAGCATCATCATCTTTGACTGTTATTGGTCTCCAAGTTCTTGGGGGATTGGTAAAAAAAGCCAATGCCTTAAAGCCACATTTTACTGCATTCTCTATAAGTCTTGGGTAACCGTCTTTAATTGAAACATGTGCACCAATTTTAATATTATCCAACTTTTCTTTTTTACTGGACATAAATTCTTTATCTTGTTTATAATTTTCATCTGACAGATTTAAAGTTGAAAATTTATTTTCAGTCAAGTTAACTTTTTTCTTTTTGTTTGCACTCTGTTTTTTAACTGGTTTAATTTCATCAATGTATTCATCTTCATCACTTTCTTCATCATCTTCCTCCTGTTCATTAACTTTTTTCTTTTTTTTTGTTTTTGTTGAGATATCATTTTCTTCATCCTTTGAAACTTTTTTGAAAAATGGTGAGTTGCCTACTTGTTTTAATTTAACATTTTCATCACTTTCAATCTTTTTAAAAAATGGTGATTCTGTAGTTATACTACTATTATCACTATTGTTCTTTTTATTGGTTGTCATATTAATTTGTGGTACTGAGGGTTCGACTTTTGAAAAAAATTGGGTTATCATAGTCTGCTTTTTTGGTGGCTCTTTTTTGGTTGATTTTAGATTTGTAGAAATTGTTGTAGAAATTGTTGTAGTTGTTTTGGTTGATTTTAGGATTGGTGAAATTTGGTTATTATTACTATTATTGTGATTACTATTGTCATTATCACCTTCATCATGGCTGCAACAATGATCATTTTCGTCTATTGTATCTTCATCGCTATATTCATCTTCTTCGTGTTTTCTTTTTAAATCTTTATTACCCATTATTGATTGCGATATTTTAAATGTATTGTATAAAGTATTTTTATTTATTTTTGTATTGTTGTTACTATTAGATTTATTTAATAAAATATTATTTATGAGCGAGTTATATTTAATTTGATTATGATGATTATGAATATTATTAATATTATTAAATAAATTTTTCATACTATTTTTTTTGTGTTTGGGGGGGGTGTGGGTTATTTGTTATAAATAAATAAAAAATAAAAAAAATAAAAATTAAATTAGGATATAGAAAAAAAAAAAAAATTCGTGCATTAAACCGCTTATTTATTTAAATTAAATAATATGGAGTTATTTTTTTTATTTTTTTATTTTTTTATTTTTTTTTTTATTTTTTTTTTTTTCAAATTTAATTATATAATTTATAGGTATAATACACTGTTTTATTTTTTATCTATTTATATTTTATTATATTTATTTATATTTATTTATTAAAAAAATAAAAAATAAGTTCTTTAAATTCAAAAAAAAAATAAAAAAAATAAAAAAAAAACAAGAAAAAAAAAAATTTTATTATTTTTATTTTATTTTTTTTTTTATTATTTTTTTAAAATTTAAATTTGCACAAAGTTTGTATATATATAAACTTTGCCTCTTAAATTTAATTAAAAAAAAACTATTTCCTATTTTTATATATATATATATATATAAATTGTTTCTTTTTTTTTTTTTTAAGAAAAACAAAATAAAAAAAAAT
Organism: Dictyostelium purpureum; assembly: GCF_000190715.1. Classification (NCBI taxonomy): domain Eukaryota; phylum Evosea; class Eumycetozoa; order Dictyosteliales; family Dictyosteliaceae; genus Dictyostelium; species Dictyostelium purpureum. The sequence continues at coordinate 16,361 of NW_003519734.1, read as the reverse complement.
TAATTAATTTAATTTTGGTTTGTTTTTTATATATATATACACATAAATATAAATTATTAAATGGGTAAATGGGCACACCCAAATTATGAATCAGAGTTAGTTAAAAAAATAAGAGCGATTTTGGAGGTAACTAACTATAACTATAAAATAGAATAAATAGTTTTTATAATACTAATTTTTTTTTTTTTTTTTTTTTATATTATTTTAGAATGTAAATGTTTATAGAGCTGATACTGGTGAACAACCAGTTACATTCGAGGATTTTGTCGAGGATTTTAATCCACACAATAAATATTTAATAGATAAATTCGATACGATTCTTATGGAGTTTTCAAGACGTAGAAGAAGTAATCGATTACATATACAAAGTCAACTTAGACAGGAGCAACAGGATACTGTATCTCGTTTTTATTCTTTTCAAGAGAATAGTAGTAGCAATAACAGCAACAATAATAACTCAACAACCACTACTACAACATCAACAACATCATCTGATGATAATGTCGATGAACCAGCAACACCATTAAGACCAACTTCTCCAACTAGTTTCTCAGCAACTCAATATTCACCTTTTTTACCAACAAGATCTAGACAGCCATTATTCTTTTCGAGTGCCAGAAGAATACATTCATTTGATCCATCGGTTCATGGATTTTACCTCGCTCGTGGTGGTGAGGATCAAGATCAATTGGATCGTGGCGATCCTGTCTCTCCACTATCTGTTTATTCCTCTTATTTTCAGCCACAATCACCGCTACCTGCTCCACCAACCTCATCTGCACCACCAACCTCATCTGCACCACCAACCTCATCTGCACCATCGTCAGTTACAACCACTTCCACACCATTGCCAGCAACAGTAGTACAACCATATTTAGTGCCATCAATGGCAGTATCAATAACTTCATCAACTTTATCATTACCTTCACCACCTTCATCACCTCCAACAACTGCCTCCTCTATTACCACTACAACACCACCAGGATCCACACCAGTTACAATATCTTCAAATATACCCCACCATATAATGTCACCATCACCTCAATCACAAGCAACACAACAGCAACAACCATCCCAACCATCTATACATCATCTTCAACAAATGATGCATCAGCAACATCAAATGCAAATTCTTCATAGACATTTCCAACATCAACAGCAACAGCAACAAACAAACCAACCAAATGCACCACATTACCCAAGATATAGATTCCAAAGATATCAAGTTTTATCTGACCAAGAAAGAACAGATCAACCAAATGAGGATAATCATGTTAACGTTTTTGATCGTTATAGATACTCTAGATACTCGAGATTAGCAGGAGAATCACAAGATTCAGAAGATTTATCACAGGACTCAGATAATGAAGGAATTAGAAACCCAAGTTCAAGATTACGTTTGTCTCTACCCTATTCAAGTATTTTACAGGATACAATGGATACAATAACAGGAAGTTTGACAAATTCATCTCAAAGATATCAACCATATCAACCATCTTTGCAAGTTCCTTTAAGATTAAGATCCAATAGCAGCAATAATGATAGCCAATCCAATACCCAAACTAACAATGTTTCTACAAGTAACTCTGACTCAAATCAACCAACCCCAACTCAACAACCAAGGTTTCGTTCACGACTAAGTAATTTAGGTGGTGTTTCCAATAATAATAATAGCAATAACAACACCAACAACAATAATAGTAATAATAACAATAATAGTAATGTTAGTCAAAGTGGTACTACAAGCACAAGCAGTATTAATACCAGTGGCAATAATTCGAATTGAATTTAAACTTAAATATTTAGTCAGTTTTTTTTTTATTTTTTTTGTAATAATAATTTCAAAAATTTCATAACATATATAAATAATAATATTTTTTTTCAAATAGTTAATAGTTTTTATACGCTCAGTATATAATTAATTAAATAAGGGCAATATACAAAATAATCAACTATATGTATTTTTTTACAACAAATTATCCATTTAATTTTCAAATCAAATAGCAAGTTATCGTATTTTTTTATTCATATATTTAATATATTAATAAATTACCACTCATACGCTTCACACCATTATATTTTATTTTTAGATATTTTCACATACCCATAAATAATAGATACATACCCCACCAACCCACAACAAATTACCAATAATTTAATTAATAATTTTTGAAATATTATTTTCTAAAATAAAGTGTTGTATATTTTCCTTTTTTTTTTTTTAATTTCATCAAATAAAATATCGATTTTTTAATTTAAAATTTTATAACAAAAAACTTTTTATTTTTAAATAAATAGATATTATTTTATCTTTTTTATAATTTTTTTTTTTTCTAATTTCATTTTATTACATTTTCTAAATCATTATAAACAGTTTTATATTAATGGATAGTATAAATTTAAATAATTATAAATTAAATTTTAATATACAAAATAGTTATTATAAAATATTAAATAAAAATGATTTTAATATAAAGATTTCTTTTGAAAAATCATATTCCAAAGAAATTGACTATTTTATAGTAAAATCATTATCAACGGAATATAAAAAAGAAGAATTTCAGGTAGCCCCAAAAAATGATTCATTTTTTGCAAATGATATGTTTACTGATAAATCATTACATATCACTATTAGAGTAGATAACGAAATCATTTTATATGGATCTATTATAATTGGTATTGATAATTATTGTACCTATATTTCAAAAGGAGCTATTAACTATCCAGTAACCTCATTAAAAGGTGATGTTTTGGAACTAAACAAAATAATCATCGATCCTAGAATTAGAAATAAAGTTGAAAATAATAAAGAAATGGGTAATATTATATTTGAATTTTTAATTTTATTTCTCTGTTGGTTTTCAAATGAAAATAGCTTGGGTTTTATTTATTCTACAATCGATTACAATGATGTAGAGTCATTTTTAGAAAAATATAGTTATATTGGGGCCAAAATCTTTTCAAAAAACAAATTAAAGTTTTTAAATAATTCATCATTAGCAATAAATGATAGGAATGAAGCAAAGGAAAAATCAATATTTTTAACCCCAATTGCATTTACATTCACAAGAATGTATTTTAATTGGAATCATTTAATTAGAGTAATATTCAATAATGATAAAGAGTATTTCAAATACTACATTTACAATAGTTTTAAAAAATATTATATATTAAATAATAGAATCATTTCAAAATTATAATTAAATAAACTAATTGATTTTTAATATTATAATTTAATATTAAAATTATTTTTAAAATAATCCAAAAAAAATTTTAAAGTTGTGTGTGGACATGTGTTTTGTTTTTTTTTTTTAAAATTCAGATCTATTATTTTAGCTGTATTTGTATAATGTGTAATTTTTTTTTAAAAAGACAATAAATAGATGATGGTTTTTATTTTTTAATGTTGTGGAAATATTTGGTAATAAAAATGATGAAAATACCATTTATATATTTATTTAAATTACATTTAAGACTGTTTTAATTTTGTTTATTATCTACCAATTTTAAATAAAATACCAAGTGAGTTGTTATTATAAAATTATTAAATTATTTCATTTTATTTATTTTTTATTATTTTTTATTATAAAGAAATTATTTAATCTAAAACAACTTTATTAATTTTTTATTATTTGTTTATAGAAAAATAAAATAAATCTTTTTAAAGAAAAAAAAAAAAGTACAAAGATTTTTTTTTAAATTATATTTTATTTATTATGTTTTATAAATTATTTGTAATTTTATTATTTGTAATTTCCCTATTTAATAATTTTTATAAAGTGATATGTAATATAGAGCAAGAGTTCCACCAAATAAATTCGAATAATGCACTGCTAAACCATTGTTTTATAGTGCATGAACATTGCCCCAAAATTCTTGAAGTAGACTGTAAAGCCAAAGGAGGTGTTTATTCTAAAAGCAATAGCCTGGTTGGAAAGTGCTGTTCGTCTTGTACAATGTCCTAAAAAGCTGATAATGCTATTGTTGTTGTTGCTCCTACTAATTACTATATGTAATAAAACACAATAAAATAATAATCTTTTTTTTAAAATAAATTATTTAATTGATTATGTTTTATTTATTTATTTATTTATTTATTTGATTTTAAAGATCTAAAAGTTTGTATACCTCATATGCTGGGACTTCATATGGATGTGATTCCTTTAAAGCTTTGATTGCATCATTTATTATATTATCATCACAAACCATTTCGACTTTATATTCTTCGACATATTCTATATTTCCAATGTTTCCTATTGTTGGGTTGCTACCTTGGAGTGGTCTAAAAAATAATTATTAGTATTATAATATACGATTTCTATGATTGAATTAAATGAAATGAAATTACCTAAATTGTCCCATTCCTGATGAAACAAAACAGCAACTATCGTAACCTCCCATTCTACCAGCCCCTACTTTAAACATTGAAGTTTTGACGATATCACAGCTTGCTTTGGGAACAAAAAATATTATCTTATACATTTTATTGAATAATAAATAAATAAAAAATTTTGATAAAAAAATGACAAAAAAATTAATTAATTTTTGATTTTTTTTTTTTGATTTTTTTTGTAACTATTTTTTAATTTTTTTTTTTTTTTATAAAATGTTAACATATGTTTCTCGATTATAAATAATAAATATAAAGTATGGATAATAAAAAGAAAAGAAAACAATTAGATAATAATAATAATAATAATAATGATAACGACAACAGTAACAATAATAATGAAATAACATATGAAATATTTAAAAATGAATTTAAAAGTTTGAATAGATCAGATTATAGAAAACTACAAGCACTATCGAAACGATTGGATTTAGGTGCTGGAGGAACTAAAGAAGTAATCTATAATAGAATTGAAAGTTATTTAAAGGCTAAACAAGATCTATTGGAAGAGAATCAATTCAAGAGTAATATAAATCCATTCAATAAGAAACAACCACGATTAGAAATCACGGAAGGAAATGAAAAAAACACTATCAACAATGTTGAAATTGCATTCTGGAAAATATTTAGAAATAAAATAATGTTCAAATTAATATTTTCAAATTTCAAATTCAGTCAACTGTTTAACTATGATCGTATAATAGGCACCCAATATATATTCAATAACTTTAGTAATGCAAAGGCAATCTACAAAGATAAAATAAAAAGTAAAAGCTATTTTATTAGAAACTTTAAGGAAGTAGAGTTTGTTATCAAAAAAAACACCAAAAATACTAAAGAGAATGCAGAATTTTTTACACAACTATTTTCAACATATCCATATTACTGCCAAGATAGTATCATCCCACACAATTTTGATAACACTGAATACTGGTTACGATATATAGTTGATTGTGGTAATATTCCTGCATACCAAGCATACACTACACTATTCAAACTAAACCAGAGACCAATTACATCAATATTAAAAAACTTTCAAACAGATACCCCTAGTTTAGACAAGATATATAGAATGCAGGCTTATTTAAACTCAATCGGAATCAAAGCAGAATTAGTATCACAATATCAAGTCATACAAACATTAGACTATTCATATAGTTTCAGAAGATTAATAAAACTATACAACACAGTAATTCAACAACATACACCAACCGAAAAACAGAGCCTAATAATACAACACCTAAATGGTCTAATAGATTTAAATCAGTTTAGTAAACAACAATTACGTCTATCTATCATTGAAATATCACTACTAAATAGTCAAGAAATAAAAAAAACAACACACAAAATATTCAAACTCCTATATTCAATAAATAAACTAAATGACCCAAAAAATCTATTTTATAAGCCAATACAATACTATATATATTTTAAAGAACTATCAAAAGCAAACTTCATCAACAATAATAGAATAAACAATAAATCAAATAACTTTAACGATTATTTCATAGCCGACCATTTTAATGATGTTGTTTTGTTTTATTCAAATAGTGATTCATGCAAAGATTTTCAAAAACAAACTATTGACTCTGAATACGCCAAAACAGCAACAATATCAGAATCCCTGGCAGATTACCAAAGAGTTGTAATTTCCACGGGTGATATGGTTCTTATCGATTATTTATTTAGCAAATATAATAACTTTGAATGCTTTAAAGAACCATATATCAAAGATACATTACCTTATATTAAAAAAGAAGAAGTTTTTAATTACTTTTATGAAAAAGTAGAATTAATCAATAGTGACAACAACTCCTTGTGGATAAATGTAAACGAACAACTAATAGAGAACTATGAATCTCTAATGAAAAGTGCATCAAAAAAGTTTATTTTTAAACTTTACTTAGAATCAACCAAAGGTCTCGAATTAAAAAAAGTGGAAAGAGCACTGAACAACCCATCACTTTATATCACCGAAGGATTAATAGGGTTAACTATTTTTAGCTTTTATTTTTATTTAGGATTACAATCGGGTGAACAGGAGATAACCATATCAATATTAGAGAAACTTATATCATATTCACATGAAACTGAAATTAAACTTTATTTTCAAATAACTGATATGAAATATTCACCTCGAAAAACTTTTAAAATCTTTGACTGGATGCTCAAAGATTTATCAGATCAAGATATCTTCAAAGCAGCCATAAGCAATTCAACACTAATAATTAAATCAGGAATCAATCCAACTTACAATAAAAAATATCAAATTAAAGTATTGGCAAAAAATTGGCAATTTCTTTTATGGAAATGTGGACGTTTCGATATTTTTTTTAGAATATTTAAACCAGTGTTGTATACAGATTTTTTTATTGATGATGACAACGTCACTCGTTATCCATTAAGGTTACAAGATCGTTTTTTATTTTCAAAATATACAGAAAACAAACGTTTTTTATCAAGAATCATAACACAATCTGCAAAAAAAGGTATCATATCAGTATTCAAAGCCATTTTCATTAAAAAACCATTACTATTAAAAATTGGAGCTAAAAATAACCCCACAGATCCCTATTTTAATTCGGAAGATTTAAAAAAAATTGTAAAAATATCAATAGAGAATTGTAATGAAGAATTAACACACTTTTTATTACAACACATCAATTTTTCAAAAAAAGATTTAGATTCACTAAAAGATATCGAAAAAATATTTTTAGAATTAAAAAATTCCCTCGGAAAATATGGGAATAATATTAATTGAACATTTTTTTTATACACTATTAAAGTGAACTATTTCTTTTTAATATTTATGTTTTATTATATAATATTTTATGCATATTATATCATATCATATTATGAATTATTTTAAATAAAAATTTTTTTTTTAAAATATTTTTTTACTTTCTCTTTATATCAAATTAATAAAACAACTTTATTATGAAAGAATAAAACTTAATTAATTAGGAATTATTATAAAAAAAAGTTTTTAATTATAATAATTAATTTATTACATTTAAATGTTGTTATTTAAATCCATATTAAAATAAAGTTTTTTTTATTTTTTTTAAAAAAATAACACTTCGACACACACAATTCCTAACCACTTAACCCACACAAGTACTTACAATTACAAATAATATTATAAACCCCAATTTTTTAACTACCCCCCACAAATTTCCATTCTTAATTATTCTTTGTTTCCTTTTATTCTCAATTTTCTAATTTAATTCTTTTATTTTATTTTTTATTTTTAGGCCAGCAAATATATACAAAGATAGGAAAGCCTATAGAAAAAAAAAATTTTATAAATTTAAACACTTATATTGTTATATCAATCAATAATCCTTTTTACCCACAACCTAAAGGTTATCATATAAAACACCCACTTAAGGTAAACTCCAACTTGGGTTAGGTATGAAATCCATTATTTCTATTATTTAAAACTCAAATAAAATATTTTTTTTTAAACTCTATTTCAAATAAAGAAAAAAAAATTTAAATAAATTTTATTTTTTATTTAAATATTAATTTATAAAAAAAAATTAAGATTTATTTGGTTTTTTTTTTTTACATATCTATTTAATTTTTTATTACTTAATAATAATTTATTTCTTTTTTTATATTTTTATTTATTTATTTAATTATTGTTTATCTGTCAAATAAAAATGGATATCTATATTAACGATATAGATGAAAATATATTTTACTCCCCACTTATAGAAAAAAATTTAAAAAGCAACTATAAATACTACTCAAAATATCATTTAGAAAATGTAATCAATAATAATATCAGTATACTCGAAGAAATCCTATTAAAAAGAAACGAAGAAAGAATTAATAGTGGTATAATTATAGGAAAAGAAGTTACAACCCCTTTCCCCTTTATAAAGTCCGAAATTGGTATGAACTTTAAAGAAAAAAATACCTATTGTTCAATAAAAGATAATGAAATAAAGAAAAAATTCCTAACCCAACATATCCAGTGCCAAATAGAGCGTCAAAGAGGTGAAATACAACCAAGAGTATTTATTTTTTCAATATCAAATGAACAAGAAATAATTTACAATACATTCGAAAATAATATCAAAAAGAAAAAATTTATAAAAGAGATAGTTATGAATCAAATTATTCAACAAATGAAATTTCATTTAATAGTTAGAAAATATTATCAAAATCTTAAATATACATATTAATTTATTTATTTATTTATTTATTTATTTATTTATTTATTTATTTATTTATTTATTTATTTATTAAAAAAAAATAAAAATAAAAAAAGAAAACCCTTTTTTTCTATTGCCCTAAAAAAACCCATATGTAAATTTCTTTTTTTTATATTTATATTTATATTTATATTTATATTAAAATAAAACACTGACCAAATTTAAATTTAAATCTAATTACTTAAATTGATTTATTTATTGTTATTTTTTTACATGTATTTAAAAAAAAAAAAACTTTTTATAATTGTTATTTAATTTTCTTTTTTTTTTTTATCTTTTTTTAAGTTAACTATGGTTCGATTATTTTTGATTGTTTGTAAAGTGCTCTCTCTTGTAAGCCACCAATATTTAAAAGGAAGTCTCTGATTACAGGCACAGGTGTAAAGCAATAAGATAATTGTTGATATTGTTGAATTTCTTGAACTATATTTGAAATTTGAGATCTTTTAACCATATTTATTAAACCACTTTCAGATTGATCGAAAGAGCCTTCTTCTAAAAATGTTAAATCTGTTAAATAAACACCTAAAAATGGTAAGCATGGTAAATTTTTAGTGTGTAAAACATCACGATAAACCTTGAAATTGAATTTTGGTGCCATTAATGAATTTAAGTGTCTAAAAGTTGCTAAATATTTTCTAGGTATAGTCTCCCAAGTTTTCTTTAAACGGAAAACAGGAGTCAAATTGAGACCTGAAAGAATTTCCATAACAGCATTAAAATTATTTAAATTTTTACATTGATCCGCTATTGAGATGAATTTCTTAATTAAATTAGCACGCTTGGCCAAACGTTCTTCTTGTACGATTTCTGTAGCAACCCAGAGTGGTAATAAGTTTGATCTTTTAATTATAGCAATAATATTAGGAGCTTTAGTTTCTTTGTCAGCTTTGCTAAATGCCAAATTAATACATTCGCTAGGTTTAATAAATGAATAAGCTTCGTGTTCGATTAATGTTAATTGTCTTGCAATTTCTAAATCATCAAAGTTTTGAAGAGTTGGAACTTGATCTGGTTTTGATAAAGATGGTAGAATTGATGGTGGGAATTTACAATAAATACTGTTGACATTTGCATTGTATGTTGAAATACCTAAACGCTTGATCTCTGCCTCTGCAATTTTACGATCAATAGTCTTTAAAATAATTGATGAAACTTTCTCCATACCGTCATCTACTACTGGACCTTCTAAAAATGCAATAATAGCGTCTAACAGTGCTTGATTATTTTCAAAATCGTAATGGTGTCTATCTACCCAACATTTAATTATATTTAATACACCTAGCTTTATCGTTTTATTACTATTCATAATTGGTTTTTCTTCTAATGCCTCTTCCTCTTCATTTGTTGATGCTATTATTGGTGTTGTAATATTTGGTTGGTTTTCACACTCATACCTTTCAATTAATTTTGTTAAAACTAAAACTGAAGTGGTAAATGTTTTATATGTAAGTAAAAATGATTCTACCAAGTCTGGTTGTGATAATCTATGATTGGTTAATAAATCTATCATTGAATCTAATGTTGCATGTCTAACCTTGATTCTATTCATTTTTAAATGTTGTGCACAGAATAAAATATCCTCTCTATTTTTAAACTCTTCTGCCACTATGGTCTCTAAATCTCTTGTTGATTTTGAAATGGTTGTAACAACAATATTATTTTCTGTAATAGCACTATTATCAATATTATTTTCATTATTATTATTATTATTACTATTATTATTGGGTATATTTATTGGTGGTGATGATGATGGTGGTGATTCTTGAGTTGCTGGTGGAGATAGAGGGGGTTTACTGCTTGATTTCATTGAATTCCAAAGTGATTTTCTATCCTTGGTTGTAGTTGTTGTAGTAGCAGTATTATTTGTGGGAACCTGTGGAATTGAAGATTCTTTATTTATAAATGGAGAATCAATTAATGGTGGTGAAGATGGTGATGGGGAAAGAGATGTACATGGTGAAGGTGATGGTGATAATGTGAAATCACTGGGTGACGATGCATTTGAAATTGAAGGAGAAGTTGGACTGATTTTGATTGTATTTGATGGTGGAGAATTATTACTACCAATGATGTTATTGTTATTTGTTGGATTTTTATTAATTTTATTCTTTTTGGTTGGATTTTTATTATGGTTATTACTAATTAATGGTTGTGAGTGTGATATTGAATTTAATGATGAGATATTTGTTGAAGTTTTTAAAACTGGGAAGAAAAGATAAGACAAATCCTTATCGTTTGCAACTCTATTAATAATTTGTTGATTATAAAGTAATGGATTATCCTGATGTGAATTTTCTTCGACAGATATTGAAAAAAGATTTGATGATAATCTTTCTGGTGGAATTTGATGAAACTGAGTTGGATTAGCTAAAGTGGGTACATTTAAAAACAATGGTGTCTTAATACCAGGTCTTCTTGATGGCTCTGCTGAAATACATTTCTTTTTTCCAACCTCTTCTAAGAATCTGTATGATGGTGCGCTGTGTGGGTCTTCATTTTGTAAAAACTCTTGACTTCCAGTTAAAATATTATTATTACTATTATTACTATTATTATTGTTTACCAAGACTTGTGATGACTTTAATGAATCCTTAATGTTATTATTTTCTAAAACTTTATTTTCATTTATTTTTACTTTTTCTGATATTTTATTTTCTTCACCTTCTTTAACGTTTTTATTGGTTACCAAAGCTGAATCTTTATTAATAGCTGCGGTTGTTGGTTTAATTGTATTTCTGCTTTCACTTAAAATAAATTTGGAGGTACGATCACTATCATAAAATTTTTTTGTAATCCATTCTGCATCTTGTTTTGATATTTTACTCTTTCTATCAATATTGTGTGGGTTTAATTTCCTACTATTAAAAGCTTTAACTAAAAACTTTACATCATCTTCTTCATTTAATGAAAAAACACCATCAACCAAAGGTTTATTTGATGATCTATTATTTTCTGTAATATTAAAATCTGTTGGTAATGTTGGTAAATTTGTAGTACTATTAGTTGGTGATGCTGATAATGAGAATGGTGAGGATGAAAGTAATGCTTGGTTTGATGGTGTGGTTGATCTTGGTGTCATTGAAATTGGTGATGATTCATTAATAAAGTTTATATTGGGTGATAAATTTATGGAACTTCTATTACTATTACATGCACTTGAACTAGCACCGCCATCGTTATTAGCATTACCAAACTCTTCATTATTTAATGTTGATCCAACTTCATCTGTGCATATTGAATTATTACTCTTTGTCATATTACTATTATTTGTGGTAACACTACTGTTGCTACTATTAATTGCTTCCCTAGCACCAATTAAATTTTTTCTTGCTGATGTATTTAAATTATTTGTAGAACCTTGTGTAAAGAATTTTCTATCTTTCCAGTCACCGGCAACTCTATGTGATTGGAAATTTCTGCTTGTTGTGAATGCTGTAATTGAAGATGGTGGTGTTGATAATCTTTTGCTTTTATCTGTAATAAATGATGTTTGAGTTGGAAAACCATTTGCTGTTACATTATTATTATCGTCACTCTCTTTATTTGGTTGGGTTGTTGATTCTATTATCTCGCTTGACTTTTCTAAATTTTCATTTTGCTTAGTGTCACTGTCGATATTGGTAAAAGTTGAGTCTGAAGAAAAAGAAATAAACGATGATTTTTTATTTGATGTAACCTTTTCAAGTTCCTTTTCATTATTATTATTATTATTATCAATATTATTATTATCATTATTATTATTATTTATTTCATTATCATTATTTTCATTTACTTCAGTTGAATTTCTTGGTGATTGTACCGGTGTAGAATTTGATGAGGTTGATTGGTTTAATGTATTACTATTATTATGTGCGATTGATGAATTATTAAAATTTTCACCTTTTGAAAACTTTGCAACAATTGACGATGTTAACCCATTCACAGTCTCTGGTATATCTTGAATTGAACTTGATGATAAACTTAAAGGTGAACCATTATTATTTTGGTTTGGTAAATTTGAAGATGAAATTGAACCTGCAGTTAAAATTTTTTGATTATTTAAATGACCTGCTGCCTTTGAATCATATTGTTTACCTAAATTCTTTACACTTGGTATATTTGCTGGTATATCATTTGGTGTTGATTCATGTATAGATTTATTACTATTACCGCTATTACTATTAATATTATTATTTTTATTATTATTATTATTATTATTATTATTATATTTCTTTAAAATTGTTTGAATCTGGTTATTATTTTCTTCGTTGCTATTATTTTCATTGGTTTTCTTATTTTTATTATTATTATTTGTATAGTTCCTCATTATTACTTGATTATTTTTTAGTGTTACTTTACTATCTCTAGTATTTTTTACACCTGAATTGATTATTATATTTGGATAGATTATCATTTTTATTAATAATAAAATAATAAAAAAAAAATTTATTAATATTTATTAGTTAAGAAATTACTATAGAATTTTATAAATATATAAATGAATGATATAAAGAAATAAAAATAAAAAGTATAAAAAAATAAATACAAAATAAAATAAAAAAAAAAAATAAAAAAAAGATAAAAAAATTATAATAATTATTATATAAAATAAACTATATGCCTCCTAGTGATTTAATTTATCTTAATTAATGCTAAATTAATCTATTATTGTACACACTGGAAATATAAAATAAAAAATGTAAAAAAATATAGTTTAATTAATGATATAATTACCTTTTTCATTATACTAAACCCCAATTGTGTTACTATTTAATTATTTATTTACTAAATGAGAGTTTTATCTGCAATCTATCCCTATATACTAAAATAAATAAAAAAAATAATTAATATACATGTTTTAAAATAAAAACTATTATAATGTGTGGTTTTTATTGGTAAAATAAGTGTAAAAACACATACTCCTTTATGGCTATTTATATAATTGATACTATGTGTGTATATGTGTTTAAAGTTTGCTTGTTTGCTTGTGTGTGTGTGTGTGTGTGTATTTTGGTGGTTATTATTTATGTATATATAAACTATACGTTATTTCGTTATTTTTATATTTTGTGTGTATGTGTATATTTTTTTTTTGTTTTTTTTTTTTGTTTGATTTTTTATTTAAATTTTTATAAAAAAAATAATTAAACAGCTACACAAATCACTCATAGATGTAAATCAAGTATAAAAAAAAAAAAAGAAAAAAATAAAACAAAATAATTTAAAAAATAAATAAAAAAAAATAAAAAAAAAAAAAGATTTTTTTAAAACTTTTTTTTTTTTATTTTAATTCAATAATTAAAATAAAATAAAAAAAAAAAAAAGAAAAAAAAAAAAAGATAAAAATTTTTCGGGCAAGATATTTGGTTATTACATTATTTATTATTATTTCTTCCTATTATTCCGATTAAATTCTGTTTATTTGATCCAAAGCAATTTAATAAATTTAAAAATTCTAAAAACAATTGTTTTTTTTTTTTTTTTTTTTTTTTTGGGAAAAATAAAAACCCCATTTTGGATTTTATTATTTATTATTAATTAGATTTGCTAATACAAATTATATATTTTGTTAAAATTTCTATATTATTATTGTTTTTTTTTTTTTTAAAATTTTTTTTTTTGGATTTTTTTTTTTTTAAAAAAAAAAGTGGTTGGTGATTGATTGGTTGATTGATTGGTGTTTATATATATTTTTTTTTTTTTGATCTCAAGATAATTAAAAAAAAATCATGTTTGTTGGTATACTTTAGATTTGTAATTTTTGTTGAGTTTTTTGTCTTTCAGCTACATATTCTTTCATTTTATCTTTAGTATTAATGATAGTATTTGGAGCCTGTTTTTGAAAAAGTAAAAAAAATTATATTAGTTTTTGTGTTATGATTATTATGAATATTAAAATTAATAATTACACTATTATTTAACCATGGATGTGTGAGGGCGTCTTCAGCAGAAAGTCTCTTAGTTACATCTACAACCAATAATTTATTAATAAAATCTTTTGCAGGTTTGGAGATTGAACCCCAGTACTCTTCTGGATAATCGAAATTGGCTTCCATAATTTGTTCGAAAATTTCTGGAACAGTGTCACCATAGAATGGTGGGAAACCGCAAAGTAAAATATAGGTGATAACACCAATACTCCACATATCGACTTCTTTATCATAACCGGTTGCATTAAGAACTTCTGGTGCAACATAACTTGGTGTACCACAAGCTGTAGCCATAACAACACTTTGACCAATAATTTTTGATAAACCAAAATCAGCAATTGCAACTTCCAAGTCATTTTCTTTTGATTTTAAGAGTAAATTTTCTGGCTATAAAATAATAAATTTAATAATATGTTAGTAAATATTGTTATTACTTTTCAGGCTATTTATTATTATTATCGCTAAATATTTTTATTATTATAATTATATTTATGAATGAAATATTGACTTTAAAATTATATATTAATAATGATGATACAAACTTTTAAATCTCTATGGACAATATTTGATGAATGAAGGTATTTAACAGCTGAAACGATCTTTCTAATTAAATTGGCAGCATCAAGTTCTGAATATGAACCTTTTTCGACAATTTTATCAAATAATTCACCACCTGTAACACTGTCATTTTGTAAATAAAAAATAAAATTTTAATTTTGATAAAATTTTATATTTGATAGATTTTGATTAGTTTAAAATTAATATTACTTTATAATAGATAAAGTGTTTGAAAATATAAATAAACCTTATAGGGTTATATAATTATAATTTTCATTATAATTTGTATGATGTTATAAAGATTATTGTTTATCTAATAATAAAAAAATAAAATATATTTACAGTTCCATAACAAGATATAATTTTTGTGGAGTATCAAATAATTCTTTTAAGGCAATAATATTTGGATGATTAACTTTCTTTAAAATGTCGACTTCCATTTTTAAATTCTTTTCATAATCTGAACCTAATTCTGATTTATTAATAACCTTGATGGCATATTTTTGTTTAGTTTGTCTATTAACACCAAGATATACAACTGAAAAAGCGCCTCTGTAATATAGAATAAATATTAGTAAGTTATAAACATTTTACAAAATATATATTTATTGTCATCCAAATAAAAAAAATAAAAAAAAACAATTAAATATTATTTTTTAAACAAAACATAAAATTGATCTAAAAATAAAATTTAATTAAAAAAATAAAAAAAAAACATAAAAATACAAAAACAAAACTAGTTTTATTATTCCTATTATTATTATTACTACTATTATTATTGTTATAATTTTTATTTAATTATTATTGGTTTTTGTTTTTTTTTTACCTTCCTAATTCTTCTTTAAATTCAAATAACTTTTCAACTTTTGACCTTTTATTTTATATATTTTGTGAAGTATGGGTAAATATGGGATTAGGGGGTTAGGGGGGGGGTTAATTTTGATATTTTTTTTTTTTTTTTTTTCAAATGGGTTTTTTTTAAAAAAAAAAAAAAATATAAATAAATAAATTAATTTTTAATAAAAATAAAAATTTTTCCATAAAGGTAAAAATAATATTTTAAAAAAAAAAAAAAAAAAAAAAAATTATTTTAAAAAAAATTTAAAAAAAAAATATATTTTATTTTAAAAAAAATAAAAAAAAAAATAAGAAAAAATAAAAAAAAAAAATTTTAATTTTTTATCACAACCCAACAATTATCACATGAACTTCTAAAGTGTGTTTTTTTTAAAAAAAAAATTAATTTTGGTGTATATTTTTTCTTGTCTTTTTTTTTTT
>NW_003519733.1:0-29931 GCF_000190715.1 Dictyostelium purpureum | reverse complement strand
ATTTTATTTAAAAATTAACGTGTAGTTTAATCTTATTTTGTTGTACTCCTCTGACTAGTCTCGTAAAAAAATTTTGAATCATTTCATTAATGTTACCCTTTAAATCATCACTAATTTTATTAAATTATTTTTTAAAAAAAAAATTAAAAAATAAAAAAATATTTTTAGAATTTTTATTTGAATTAAAATTTGTGATGGTGATTTCATTTAATTTAAAATAGAACCATCATCGCCGAAATAAAGTGTCTGTCCGAAAGAATGTTATATAGAAGTATAGAATTTATAAATAATAGAAACAGATTGTTTTAAAAAAAAAATAAAAATAAAATTTTTTTTTATTAAACATTTCAATCAAATCAAATCAAATCAAATCAAATCAAATATAAATATAAATATTAATATTAATAAAAATAAAAATAAAATTATTTAATTATTAAATATAAATACAATAAATATAAATAAAAAAAATGACAAAATTAAATATTGGAGACCAAGCACCAGAATTTACTTTTCCAAACCAAGATGGTAAAGATATATCATTAAGTCAATTCGAAGGTAAACCAATTGTATTATATTTTTATCCAAAAGGTATGTAATTTAATTTTTTTTAAAAATAATTTCATATTAATATTTTTTTATTTATAAATAAAAAATTATACAAAACAGATGATAGCCCAGTATGCACAAAAGAAGCTTGTGAATTCAGAGATAAATATCAAAAGTTTATAGAAGCTGGCGCAGATGTTATTGGTGTTAGTCAAGATGATACTAAAAGCCATTATAAGTTTACATCTAAATACAGTTTACCATTCACATTACTTTCAGATAAAGGAGGTAAATTGGCTAAATTATATGGTGTTGGTAAAACCGCATTTATTTTACCAGGTAGAACAACATTTATTTTAGACAAAAACCACAAAATTGCATTAATTCATTCAAGCCAATTTAATTCGCACTCCCATATCGAAGAGTCTTTAAAAGTTATAGAAAGTTTAAAAAATAAATAAAATAAAATAAAAGCATTAACCAAGATTAATTTCTTTTTTTTTTGTGTATAAAATATCAATTTATTCCCATTTCAATATTTCCACAAAAAAACTTTTTTGTTTAAAATTTAAAAATTTCTTATAAAAAAAATTTCTAAATAAAAAAAAAAAAAGATATTGTGCTATATATAAGTAAATTTTTGATTTTATTGATTATTAAACTAAAACTTAAATTAAAATAAATAAAAACATTAACAATCAATAGATCAACTATAAAAATTAAAATGGTTAGAATTATTACAAGAAGATCAAGTCAATTACAAAAAAGAAACAGAATTCAAATTATAAATCTTAAACAAGCTCTCTGTGGTTCATCAAATAAATCATCCAAAGATACAATCATTAGAAAAAAAGTTTTAAAATCTAAAGATATTCCAAAAGTAAAGAAAGAATCCAATACAACCCCTGCTAAAAGTAATATCATTACACGTTCAAGTAAATTATATCAATTAAATGTAAAAAAAGAACCACAACAAAATAATAAGATAAATTTAAAACAAGAAGTTTTAATTATTACCCGTTCAAATATTATAAAAAATATAGAGTTTATTAATAATTATAATAAACTTTCTAAATATAAATTATAAAATAAAAATAAAAATGTAAATAAATATGTAAATAATAATAATTTTAAAAAATAATTACTTTTTTTTTAGAATCACCTTGAATGAGTGATCAAACTTAATTAAGCAATAATAACAATTTATTATAATAACCTTAAAATTAAATAATAATATTAAAATTATAAGAAAAAAAAATTATTTAATTTTATTTTTTTTTAAATTTTATAAAATTATTTTTTTTTATTTTTATTTTTATTTTATTTTTATTTTTATTTTTTAAATTTCATTTTTGTTAATAAATAAATTTATAAATATAATACTATATTATTATTAAAAACAATTATTTAATGGATGGATATAGAATCTAGAAAAAAAATAAGCGATTTAATTAAAGATGCAACATCAACTGGTTCATTAAATCTTTCTACCGACCACGTTTCAAAATTTAAAGCAATTTTAAAACTATCAAATTCAAATATTAAAAGTGCATTCGATTTATTAATTGATAGGTTAAAATATAAACATGCCCAAGTAGGTATATAATAATTTATAGAAAAATTGTTATTTAAAATACTAATAATTTTCTCTTTTAATTATTAGGTTAGAATTTCAACAGTTAATATTATAAATGAAATTTTTATGCGATCAAAATATTTTAGGGAATTACTATGTGGGGTTTTATCAACATTTTTCGAACTTACTTTGGGTATTAATAATACTCAGTTACCACCACCTGCAAATAGTGTATTACATTTAAGAGCTAAAACATTGGAATATATAGAGAAATGGAATGAATCCTATGGTGCTCATTATAGCTTATTAAGAAATGGTTATTATTATTTAAAAAATTCTCTACGTTTAAATTTCCCTGAAATTAGAGCAAATGCATTATCAAGAGATAGGGAAGAAAATGAAAGAAAGGTAAATATCAAATAAATACTATTGTGAGTTCTATAAACATATATTAAAATTTTTAATTTAAATTTTTAGGAAAAAACTCAAACCTTATTAAAATTAAAATATGATAAATTTAAAATAGAGTTTGAAGAAATGTCAAAATCAATTTTTACAATTATAGATGACATGGAGCAATTATTTAGTGATATGATCCCCGACCCATCAAATAATTTTGACGATTTATTTGGAAGTGACGACGAAGACTATAAAGAAGGTTTAAAAAGAAAAGAAAAAGAAAAAGAAATATTAGAAGAACAATTAAAAGAAATAGAAAAGCATGAACTAGGTAATAACGAAGATGGTATAGAAATTGAATTTGGTGATGAAGAGGAAAGAGAAGATAAAACAAATAAACCCTCAATAGATCATTCAAATATTGTTAGAGAAGGTGGCTTTGGTAGTTTACAATATACAATCGAAGTTTCAGTTAATCCAGATGATACCAAAGATAATTTAGATAAGGAAAAACTTCAAATGTTGTCAAATAAAATTACAGAATTAGAGAAAATTCAAAACCTAGTTGTTAATGATTGGTACACAACATTAATCAAAATCAACATTAATTCTCATGAAGACCCCCAGTATTCTGACTATTTAAGAAAAGTAATCGATATTCAATCAAAAATCAATAATACAAAATTAAAAAGCAAAGATATTGATATTTTACCATTCAGTAATCAAGATGACAACCCCCAACCAAAAGAAGACGAAGGAGAGGATGAATTCGAAGGTATAGAAATGGAAGAGTTCACAATGGAGCAAAATGAAGAGAATAAAACTACAACTACCACTACAACAACAACGACTACCACCACAACAACTGGCTCTCCAACAGATAAATTAATTTATAAACCATACTACAAAAGAGATATTAAGCCTGTTGATGTTAAAGATTTACCCGAAGAAGAATCTGTTGAAGACTTACTAAAACGTGCACCAATTGTACCAATGAATACATCACTTTTATTCTGGGGTGAAAAAGAGATTAGCTTAGATAATGGTATTAACAGAGAACATAGATTTTTGGGTGACTCCTACGAACCCACCATATCAATAGATAACTTTAATATGCTTAATCAATTCACCTACACCCTAGAAGACGAAGCACCGGTAACTATTCCATGTAACTTTCCATTAAAAAATGGCAAACTATGTCCAAGACGTGACATCAATATTTGCCCGTTTCATGGTAAAATTATTCCCAGAGATGATAAAACTGGTGAACCAATCGAAGAAGAGGAAAGCAGTGAAGATGAAGATGGTGAAGATACTAATGATGGTCAAACTCCAACTAAAAAAAGCAAATCTCCCGATCCATCTTTAATGATTCCAAATCCATTATTCAAAACTCCATCAAAAGATGATAAACCAAAAAAACGAAGACCAAATTCCAAACTTATCAATGTCAAAGCTGAAAATGATACTGCTAAATCAAAAATCGATAAAATTTTAAAAAAACAAAAGGTTATTATAGAAGAAAAATTGGTATAAAATATATAAATAAAAATATTTTGTTTTGCCTTTTAAAAATATATACACTTTATTTAAAATAAATTAAATAAATAAAAAAAAAGTTTAAAAAAAGAAAGAAAAAAAAGATGATTTTAGTTAGTTTCCACATTCGCTTTGTTGGTATGATGTTATATATTAATTGTTTAAACCTATTTAACGATCCATGAAATTCATTCTTCTGAGTAGATGGTTATGTCTTCTAAGATCCATAATATCTATGCCGTGGTCTTTATATATTCTCTTTGTTTTTTTCTCTTCGTTGCCCCCAATCCACTTTCCATCTTCAAATTTATATGTTCCTGAAATATTATAAGTTTTTGAATACTGTCTTGGTGTCATAATCTTTAAAAAACTTAATTTCTTTTGACCATCTAAAGAAAGAAATAAGTTAGTAAATTTGTTTTATTATTTCAAAAAATAAAACTTAATATCATTTTATTTTTACCTTCTAACAATTTATTGATTTGCTCAGAGTTTTCAGGTATGTCTTTGTTTTTTCTAAATGTTGTTTTTATTAATTTTAAATTATCTTGACTTTGAGTTTTATTTGGTAAAAGCTTTGAATAGTATATTAACTCTTTATATAATGCTAAAACCACTCTTCTCTTTGGTACCTCCATTTTTTATTAAATTATTATCTGTTTAACGAATGAAAACTAAAAAAAAAAAATGAAAATTTAAATTTAAAAAAAAAAATAAAAAAAAATAAAAAAAAATAAAAAAAAATAAAAAAATAATAATTTTAATATAAAACTATAAAAAAATAAATTAAATAAATAAATTAATAAAATTAAAAAATAAATATAAGTAAATAAAAAAAGAAAAATATTTTTTTTTCTTTATTATATTATTTAAAACCATTTTTTTATTTCTAAATATAAATAACTATAGATTATATATTCATTTCTAAAAAATAAATATTTTCTTTTTTTTTTTTTTTTTTTTGGTATTTTTATTTATTATTTATATAATTTATAGTAAAAATTTTTTATTTTGATTAGTTTGATATTGTTGAGAGTAGTTAAATTGTGGTGGTATTTGTTTTTTTTGGGAGGCTAAATTTGATAAAACTTTAAAATTGAATTTTAATTTATTAAAATAATTGATTGGAGCGCCATCATAACCACCCATAAAATAAACATCACCATCAGCAACACAAGCAGTACCCATATCTCTGGCTGGTGGACGTGGTTCTTGGATTGTGGGTATTGACCAGTAATTGGTTTCAGTATCTAAAACATATATATCATTTGTAACACAATGTTTAGGTTTACTACCACCTCCAAAGATAAATAAATAACGACCAACACTAAAAGCAATGGCAAAAGTACTTGTTTGTACTTCACCCTTGACTTCTGGTTTGCTCCAGGTAAGGGTTTCGGTATCAAAGATATGAATATCATTGAATTTCTCGACCCAACCATTTGAATGATTCCAGACACCACCACCAAAGAGATAAAGTTTGTTTCCAATAGAAGTCATACAATGTCCACTACGTGCGCAAGGTGTATCACCTTTGATTTCTGGCTTGGTCCAGGTAAGAGTTTCTGTATTTAAAATATGTAAATCGTCTAATACTTGATATACACCATTTTCATCGTTATTATTACCACCAAATATATATACATTTTTACCAACGACTGCTGAAGAGTGATTAGTACGGCTTACTGGGGGCGATCCTTTGAGGAAATGATTTGGGATGTTGGTCCAAACTCTAGTTTCAGTATTGTAAATTGCTAAATTAAAGTTGGTACCAAAGCCATCAAAACCACCAAATACATAAACCTTTTCACCAATTGCAGATGCGGAATGTCTAGAGAATTTTGGTACAGTATCACCCTTTGTATGAATTTCTGTAAAAGTTTGGGTTTTTGTGTCATAGCTAATTACATCATTGAATCTTTTTTGATCTGATTCTTGACCACCAATAAATAAAACCTTTCCATTAACATAAGTTGCAGTATGTTTAAATCTTTTGCTTGGTAATGTTCCAAAGAATTTTGGTGATACCCATTTAGCGCAATCTAATAGAAAAATAAATTATTTTTATTAATATTTTTTTAAAAAATAAATAATTAAAAAATAATTAAAAAGAACTTACTTGGCGATGTAATAGCATGTTTCTCATAATAATAATTTTTATAATCAAATGTTGGGTGATATAGGTTTGAAATGGTCCAAGTTGAATTAAAACAGAGATCCCTCCATAAAGTTCTATCGTTTGCAATTTTATGATAAGAATTACATGTTAATGAAATTGAAACCAAATCATTTGCAGTAAGGAATGAAAATATTTTAGCTATGATTTCTTCTGGGAATTGTGGTAAATAAATAAATTGTCTTTGTCTTCTAAAGAAATTATCAGAATTGACGAGGTTGTTATTTTGGAATCTTGATAAATGTAAATTTTGAATTTTAGTGCCACTGCTGCAAATATCCATTTCATCATCTTCAGAATCATTAAAATCGTCAAAGTCGCTGTCTGAACCACTGGCAGAGTTTATTTCGATTCTATTTCCAAATACATCTTTACCATTAAAATATCCGGCTTCATCATTGCTTACTGAAATGAAATTATCTTTTAGTTGATTATATTTAAACATATTTTTTGATTTTTTTAATGATGTACTATCTGTACTTTTGCTTAAATGTGATCTTTTATGATTATTTAAATTAATATTATTGTTGTTGCTATTGTTATTATTATTATTATTATCGTTGTTATTTCTTTTGAATGCTCCACCCAAGGAGTTTGAGAAAAATGATAAAAATGAAGCCACTTTTGAAACTACCAATAATATTAATATTATTGATATATAATGTAAAACTAATTTATGTTTGATAAAAATTCTTGTTTAATTTAAATTATTTTTTTTTTTTAATCAATTATTTTTTTCCTAGTTTAGATACTAAAAAAAAATTATGATATTATTTAAAAAAAAAAAATTAAATAATTTTTACTATTATTACAGAATTATTATTATTTTATAAATAATGAAATAAAGTTATTTTTATTATTACTATTTTTTTTATTTTTTTATTTTTTTATTATTTTATTTTTAGTTTATTTTTTTTTAAAAAAATAATACAAATATTGATATATTATGTAATGTTACTATAAATAATTTTTTTTAGATGAAATGAAAAATATCATTAAATCATACACACAAAAAAATTATCTATTATTTTATTATTTAATAATTTTTTTTTATTAACAAAAATAAAAAATAAAAAATTATTTTTAAAATAAAATGATATTATTAATAAAACTAAAAAAAAAAAATGAAATTAAAAAACAAAAAAAACTACAAAAAACACACACAAAATATCTAAACTAATATTACAATAGTTATAACTATATAATTGTTGTTGTGTTTATTATTGGTCGGAGAGATGGTAAATAAAATTAATAATAAAAAAAATAAAAAAAAAAACTTTTTTAATAATAAAAATAATAATGTCGTTTTTTTTTTTTTTTTGTTTTTAATTAAATAAATATTTTATCTTTAAAATTAATTTTATACTGGAAATTATTTTTTAAGAAGATTAATTTTTAAAAAAAAAAAAAAAAAAAAAAAAAAAAAAGATAAAAAAAATTATTTAATTGTTTTTTTAATTTAAATTTTAATTTTATAAAACCAATAACCGACGAAAGTCATTCATAAAAACAACACACACCCACACAATTTTATTGCATTGCATGGGAATTTTGTGTGTGAGGTCCATTTGATTTTTGTGTGTGTTAGTGTGGTTAAATGCGAAAAAAAAAAAAAAAAAAAAAATCTTTTTAAAAGCAGTTATTAATTTTTTTTTTTATATTAAAGAATATTTTGTTTATATTATTTAAAAAAGATATTTCGAAATACTCATAGATTAAACCAGACGAACTAACGTCCATTAGATTTCACTATAGCAACACCCATGGGTCAATATTATTTTCAAATTAAATTCCAAAAAAGAAAAAAGATTTTTTTTTTTTTTTTGAATTTAACCACACCCAAATATTAAAAAAGTGAAGTGGGTTAGATATGTGATTGAAAAACCACACACTTTTTTTTTTTAATATTTTTGTGTGGTTAAATTCGAAAAAAAAATCCTACAGTTATCTATTTTTTTTCTTTAAATTTTTCTCACAACTTTTCCAAAACCATTAAAAAAAATTAAGGAAAATAATAATAATAATAAATATACTAATAAATAATGTTTTATTAAAAATTATATACATTTATTTAATTTAATTTAAATTAAAAATTTTACAAATAGCTTTAGTTAAATTCTTCTATAAGTGTTGTGACGATTTTTTACAAACACTATAATTGCAATAATTACAAAAATTATGAAAAAAGTTGAAGTAATAATAAATCCAGCAAGAGCATTTGTTTTGAAAAGAGGTGGTTTAAACAAAACAACATTGTTTGGTTCTTTGGAGTTATAGTAGCAATTATAACTTACACCTTTTAAATAGAATTGTAAATAAGAGTCTACCCAGGTCATGGAATCAGAAACTAAACCGGATATAGTCGAATTGATATAACTACCATTATTAACTAAATATTCTACATAAAAAACACCTTGATAGCAACCAGGGTAGCAATCATCACTACTAACTTTTTGCTGTAATTGTGATTGTTGTAATTGTTGTAATTGTTGTAATTGTTGTTTTTGATTTTTGACACTTTTTAACTCCTTTATATTTGATAAATCTGCTGCACCTGAAGTAGATTCGAGTTTTTTATGTAATTTTATCATTTCTCCATCACTAAAGCCACCTTCATCGAAACCACCACCATCACCACCATCATCACCACCGTCATCAAACTCGCCATCACCATCTCCTGTATCACCACCATTACCATCACCATCACCATTGCCATCATAGGCGCCATCATCGTATATACTGTTACCACCACTTACATAAATAAAATAAGATGGTCCCCAATAATTATACCACCATATGTCATGATTAAAAGCATAACATGTATCTGATGCAGGAAGGCACAATGGTAGATTTTGAACATTATTAAGCAAACAGCTTGTTTCTACATAACCCTTACCTATATCCACCTATATTATTTAATGTATTAATAAATTAATTTTCTTTTTTTTTTTTTTTAATACAAATAATACCTACAGATTTAAAAAGAACTATACCACTCCAAATTGAAAAACCAAGGCATACTAGTGCCAAAAAAGAAAATAAAATAACAAATAATTTTGCTCCGCCGTGCATTTTAAATAATTATAATTTAATATTTTTACTGAAATATTTTTAATATTGATTTAAAAATAAAAAAAATCAATATTTATAAAAAACAATATAAATAAAAATCAATATTTATAAAAAAAAATTAAAAATTTAAAAATTTAAAAATTTAAAAAAATAAGTTTTTTCCTATTTTTTCGGAAAAAAAGTGATAATTAATTGGGATGGTTTGAATTTTTAATATTTCTAAAATAAAAATTCAATTTATTTTTTATTTATATTTTTTTGTTCTGGAATTCTGGTGGGACCTCTTGAGTAATTTTAATGCTGATAATTGATATATCGTTAAGTGGTTTATCCTCTTTATCAGTTTTAACTTTTTCAATTGCACTAACAACATCGGTACCTTTATAAACTCTACCAAAAACAGTGTGCTTATTATCCAATCTTGTAACTGGTACGGTTGTAATAAAAAATTGACTGCCATTAGCTAAATTTTATAAAAAAAAAAAATACTATTGTTAGTAAAAATATATTAAATTTATAATGAATAATGATTCTTACTATTTGGTCCTGCATTTGCCATTGAAACAGTGAATGGTCTGTCATGTCTTAAGTTACGATTGAATTCATCTTCAAAGTCTTTATCCCAAATTGATGTGCCACCTGTACCATCACCCAATGGATCACCAGTTTGAACCATAAAACCCTTGATAACACGATGGAATATTATACCATCATAATATCCATTCTTTGAATGAGTGGTGAAATTTTCAACAGTCTTTGGACATTCATCAGGATATAACATGATATGAATATCTCCAACTGAGGTATGAATAACTGCATTTCTTGGCAATTGTCTTTGAGCATTTTGAATTAATAATTGTTCATCCTTGGTAACCTTTTCATTGAAAACATCTCTACCTAAATCTGGGTTATCGTGCTCTTCTGGTTCTCTTCTTGAAAACATATAAAATCTTTGTTTCTTAAATGCTAAACAAAATAATGTTGGGTCATTTTCGCTATCTCTCTTTTTAGTACCTAATGAAACATCACCTTCATTTTTACCTTGATATAATGATAAACCTAAAAATCTTGTTGAATTTTCAATTTTTCCTAAAACTCTAACAACTTTATTTGTAACCATATTTATGACTATAATAATAAATGTAATTAATTTTTATGTTTCTATTGATCCAAAATACTAACCAACTATATGCTATACTTACATTTAATACCAACCAATGTTGAATAAATTAAAAAATTTGAGGTTTCATCAAATAAAATTACATTTAATGGTGGAGCTTGTTTAGTTGTTATATTATTTGTAAAGTTATCAAACATTGTATCAATTTCTTTTTCTACTGCCATTCTACGGCCAAAATCCGCGTTATCGATATGATAGGTTGGGTCTTCTGATTTTTGAATCTTTTGTAAAACTTCGAATGATTCATCATAAACTCTATGAAGTTTGCCAGTTTGATAATGGAAAATACGAATACGTTTATCCCTAGCCATAGTTGAAATATAACGACCATTACCACTAATTTCTAAACTTGTTGGTATAGTTTGGTTCTTTAAGAAATCATAGAGATCTGTTTCTAATTTGAATGAAAATTTAACATTTTTTGGTTCTTCAAATGGTTCTTCTATATCCCAATACTCGAATCCACCACCAATATCCGCTGATATAATACAATTAAATTGATGATTAAGTTTCATTAAATGAACTGGTTTTTTATGAATTTTAATGATATGTAATGGCTCAATATTACTATTATTATTTGTAGACTCTAACTTTGAATCATATAAATTAATATCTGATGATTCTCTTGAAGAACTATAATAATTGTAAAAAAAAGAGTTAATAAATATTTTAAAAAACAAATATATATTCTATAACTTACATTGCAATTAAAGTTTTACTTGAGTTAACACCATAGGCCCATTCGCAAGTTAGTGGCAAAAATGGAACTTTAAAAGAATTTATTAAATCAAAATTATTTACATCGAAAATTCTAACATTTTTATCAAAACCAACTGTACATAATAATGAACCATCGAATGAAATTGATAAAGATGATATTGGACCGTTGTGTGATCTAAATGTTTTAACAAATTCTATTCCTGTTGGTTGTTTCTTCCAAAACTTTACATATCCCAATATATCTGTTGTAATAATATATTCTGATCTACTGACTGTAACAAATGTGCAAATATCTTTGTGCATATAACTTTTTTCATACATTAATGCATTTGGTAATCTATCTAAATATAATTGCTCAAAAGGTAATTCTGGTTATAATGATAATGAAAAAATATATTAACAATTGGTTTACATTGAATAAAATGATTGCTATATATGTATACAATACCTTTTGTTTTCGATTTTATTTTTTTAGTTTGTTTTTCGTTATCGTGTTGATCATTTTCTCTTTTTTCTGCGATACCACTCATTTTATTACGAAATTTATTAATATATTTTTTAAAATTAAAAAAATGAAAAAAATTAAAAAAAAATGTTGAAAAAAAAAAAAAAAAAAAAAAAAAAAATTGTGATAATGCTGAAATTTATTCAATTGAAGATAATATATTATTTCGTAAATACTTTTTCTATATAAAGAATTAAATAAAAAAATTAAAGAAAAGATATTAATTGTATTATTATTAATATAATGATTTTTATTATCTCCATTGGTTAACCACCAATCTCCTTTTTCAAAAACTATTGCGATCCATGGACAAAAAAAAAAAAATAATAAAAAAAAATTTATATTGAATAATATATATATGTTTTTTTTTTCTTTTTTTTATTTTTTATCAGTATTTGCAACAAATTTATTTAAATAGTATATCCTTTCGTCATGAATATTATTTTTTTTTTATTTTTTTTATTTTTTTTTAAATTTTTTTAAAATTTTTTTTTTTAATTTTATATTTTTTTTTTATATTTTTTTATTTTTCATATTTCTTTTATTTTAATTTTTTTATACATTTATTTAAATTTTTTCAAGAAAAAAAGATGATTTCATCAACCAGACATTTAGCAAGATTAGTCAAAAACACCAGAAAATACTCAACTGGATTTTGGAGTCAAGTCCAAAAGGGACCAGAAGATCCAATTTTAGGTGTCAGTCTCGCCTTCAACAAAGATCAATCACCACATAAAATCAATTTAGGTGTTGGTGCTTACCGTGATGAAAATGGTAAACCATACGTTTTAGATTGTGTTAAAAAAGCCGATAAAAAAGTTTTTGAAGCCAATGTTGATCACGAATATGCTCCAATTGTTGGTGTTGCCCAATTCAATCAATTAGCTGCTCAATTAGCTTTAGGTGAAGATTCACAACACATTAAAGAAAAACGTATCACCACTGTTCAAGCTATTTCTGGTACTGGTGCTCTTCGTATTGCTGCCGCTTTCTTAGGTCGTTTCTATCAAGGTAAAACCGCCTACGTTCCAAATCCAACCTGGGGTAATCATAATGTTATTTTCGCCGATTGTGGTGTTCCAGTTAAATCATATGGTTATTACGATCCAAAGACTTGTGGTCTCAACTTTGATGCCATGAGCAACGATATCAAGAGCGCTCCAGAAGGTTCAATCATTTTATTACACGCTTGTGCCCATAACCCAACTGGTGTCGATCCATCAATGGAACAATGGAAAAAGATTTCAGATATCTGTAAAGAACGTAAACACTTTGTTCTCTTTGATTTTGCTTACCAAGGCTTTGCCTCTGGTAACCCAGAAAAAGATGCTGCTGCCATTCGTTTATTCGTTGAACAAGGTCACAACATTGCTCTCTGCCAATCATTCGCTAAAAACTTTGGTCTCTATGGTGAACGTATCGGTGCTTTCTCACTCTTAACTGCCACCCCAGAAGAAGCCATCAACGTTGAATCCCAATTAAAGATTTTAATTCGTCCAATGTATTCAAATCCACCAGTTTATGGCGCTCGTCTCGTTTCAGCCATTCTCAAAGATAAAGAACTCACCAACCAATGGAGAACTGAAGTTAAAGGTATGGCCGATCGTATCATTGATATGAGAGAACAACTCGTTAAATACCTCAAGAAACACGGTTCAACTCGTGATTGGAGTCACATCACCAACCAAATTGGTATGTTCTGTTTCACTGGTCTCACCCCAGAACAAGTCGATCGTTTAGCATCTGAATTCCATATTTACTTAACAAGAAATGGTCGTATTTCAATTGCTGGTATCAATTCAACCAACGTTGAATATTTAGCTAAAGCTATGCATGCTGTTACCAAAAATAACTAAACAACCAAAGAAAATGTTATTTTTAAAAAACAAAAAAAAAACAGTAATATAAATATTTAAAAAAACAAAACAAAAATAAAATATAATTAAAAAATTATATGTATTGTAGATTATAATTTTTTTTTTTTAAATTGTATAAAAATATATAACTGTTTCTTTTTTACACTTATTTTATTATTTTTATTTTTCTATGATTTCATATCTGTTTCTGTTGTGGTGGCTGTTGTGATATTTACATCTTTCATTACTTGATCGTTTGTTTCCGTTGTGGTTGCAGGTGCAGGTGCAGTTGGAGGTTTATTGCCATCAGCTGCAGGTTTTGATTTTTTCTTTGGGTTTTTGTTTGGATCTTTTTTAGATTTTCTTTTATCTGTTTTATTTAAATAACTGTAAAAGGAAAATAAAATTAATATCGTATTTGATAAATTAAAATATATTATGTTTTATAGTTACATTATTTTTTTATCAATATTCTTTACAATTTCTATATCTGGCTTTTCAGGTATTTTACTAATGATTTCTTTTATTTCATTTATTTTTTTCTTTAAATCATTTAAATTTTCTTCATCTTTATCTTTAAATTTATTTTCAATAAATCTAAAATTAATTTAAAAATTAGTATTGGTATTTTTTATTATTTATTTATTAATTTATTAATTTAATTAGCTTACAGATTAAAGTTTTCAAAATTTAAACTTAAACATGCTAAAGCAATAATTGCTGGGTGATAATAAAAAGATAAGTCGCTGAATAAAGTTTTTTGAATAAGTTTTTTTGAGGTATCCCAAAGTGTGTCAAATTTTATAGGTTGAGAATTATTATATAAATTGGTGTTGTCTGAAATATCTAATATGAATGCATATAGTGATCTGAATGGATGATAAATAATAAGATTAAATTTTAATGATTCTAAAATAACAACCTCTAAACTAATAATATCTGCTGCTGATGTTTTGATGACACCTGTATAATAGTCGATATCTAAATGATTATCCTCTGTTTTGCATGCTAAAAATAAGCAGGTAAACATTATTAGTTTGGGGTTATATGCCATAACACTATTTTTTAAATAAAATCTTTTAATATAAATAATTGCTGTTGCCTATAATAATAATAAATATTGGTTAATACTAATAGGTGCGATATTTGATGATTGCGTGTGTGTGTTTTTGTAAAATGAAATAAACTTACTGAAACTTTTTCTGGTAAGTTTAGCGCATTACTAAACTCTAAAGCCTTGCTCTCATAGTAATGAATTAGTTGTAGTTCTTCTTCAGTTGATAATATGTTTGGTTCATGTGTAGGTGTCTTTTCTAATATTTTCTTTTTAGTTTCATTATTACATTCTTCTCTTGATTGCTTTAATTGTTCATTTGTAAAAACCCAATTTTTAAACTGTGTTGATTTATTATACAATGACATTGCTCAGAAAGAACCAATAAATAGAATAAAAAAGGTTGATCCACAAATATGAAATAAAATGGAAATTAGAAAAAATTAAAAAAAATAATTTATAAAAATGAAAAATTTTTATTTTTTTTTTTTTTTATTTTATTTTCTAAAATTAAAAATATTTTTCTTATTTTTTTTAATTATTTTATTTTTATTAAATTGCCCTCAATAATCTATTTATGTATATACTTTATATTTTTTGTAAATAAATAAATTATAATCTTGTATTATAGAAAATTGTATTAATAATAATAATCATAATCATATTTTGTAAAAAAAAAAAAAAAAAATGCAATCTAAAGAAATTAGTTTTTTAACCATTTATAGAAATTTGGTTATAAAAAATTATATTTTATATCATTTGAAAATGTTAAATATTCATTTCCATAAAAGAATTGTAACGAAAAAATCAATGGATTACCAAAATAGGGAATATTTAAGATCTGTTGTATTATATTACCAAGACGATGTATTTCTTTTAAATACACTTATTAAACAATTACCACGATCAGTCCGAACTATTCAATTAGCTGGAAAATTAGATAATGGCAATCTATTGATTATTCCAAGTAATATTAAAACACTTAGACTAGGGGATAATATTTTTGACTCGTTGGTAATTCCAGAAACTTTAGAAAGTCTTGATATGGGCAGCCTTTTTAAATCGCTCATAGGTCGTAGCTCTAACTTTTTTCCAACTAGTGGTCTGGTGTATCTTAATTTAGGGAGTCAATTCAATGACAATTTAAAAGAGGGGGTACTTCCAACAACATTAAAAACACTCAAACTAGGTTCTTTTAAAGAAAATAATGAAGCATATTTTCCAAAGAGTATTACCGATTTAGATTTTGGCGATGGATGTCGTAATTTAAAGCTTTCATCTTACAATCTCCCACCCGATTTAGTTAAGCTAAGACTTGGCAAATCATTCAATGGTCCTTTACTGCCAGGTTCTCTTCCAAACTCTTTAAAAAAGCTTATACTTCCAGAAAAATATCAAGGCGAAATTAAACAAAATACTTTTCCATTATCTATCACATCACTTAAATTCGAACTATTCGATGATGATAATCCAGGCTTCGGAATCGAACCAAAAAGACGAGACCTTGATTTAGGGCTACTAGTAGATTTAAAATCTCTTCAATTTGGATCAAGATTTAAAGCAAAAAATGCACCTAGTAAACTCTATAAATTCTCAACCTTTTCAAAAAGTTTTTCAAAATGCTTTGAAAAAATGCCAAAGGAAATATTAAGTTTAGAATTTTTAGATCGTATTTCAAATACCAAAAATCTAGATTTAGGCTTATCATCAATTAATGTTTACTCCCTTGTGGCACCCAGTATTTCTAAATATATTTCAATTCCAGAAACTGTAAAGCACCTCACAACAAGAAACTTTTATGTAAATCCCCATAAAACCATCACCAATTATTCAGCTCCAAAACATGTAGTATCATTTAGAGATATCTACCATGGACATGATGGTAAAAATAGAGATTATTCCAAACTGACCAAAATCAAGGCACTATCAACCTATTTTACCTACAACTACGAAAAATTTATTCTACCAACAGTTGGAAATTTAAAACTTTTAGAGTTAAACTATATCTTTGCTGAAGATTTTTTAATGGCCATTGTTCCCTCATCCGTTGAAACTTTAATAATCAGAGGTGCAGCAAATATAAAATTACCATTACCAAAAAATATCACATCAATTTACATAAGCTCAACAAATTATCATTTCCTCAATAACATTAGTTTTAGAAAAGAACCAGATTTAATGGAAATAATTAAAGTTATTGACGATTCAAATGATATATTTAAAAAACTAATTAAAGATTTATAAATAAAAAATAAAAAAAGTTCTTAGGAAATATTTTTAAAATTATTGTTTAATTTTATTTTTATTTTATTTTTTTTTAGTTTTTTTTACAGTTAATATTATATATTTTTTATTGTTATATAATTTATATTTATTTATTATTACCTATATTCTTATTTATTATCGTTATTATTTAATTTAAGATTCAAAATATTTTGAAAAGAATCCTTTAATTATAGGGGTTGAACTATTTGAATTGTTATTACTATTATTATTATTATTATTATTATTATTGTTATCATTGTTATTATTATGTATGTTTGGTGAGTGATTTATTGTTGATTGTAATACAGGTGGGGATGCTGGTGACGAACTTGCAGATGATGATGATTTAAGTTTATTTAAAAGATTACTAGCAGTACTGTTAAAGTTATTGTTATTACTTTCATTATTTAGAGTTTCATTACTATTTACAACTGGGCTATTTCTACCACTATTTGAATTTGGTGAGGTTGAGTGGTTTCCTAATGAAAATGGGTTAAAAAATTTAATTGCATATGATTGACCAGACTCTAATACATTCTCTTTATTTAATTTAAATGTTTTATTTTTTAATGATAACGCTGTCGAATAAATTGTATGAAAATCTATAGTATTTGGATATGATTGTAATAATTTTAGAGAATCTGCAAAAGTTGATGTTATTAATTGATCTCTTACACATCTAAAGTTTTGTAAAAAAAAAAAACTTAATAACTTTATATAGATATATTTAATGGTGACTATTAGGGATAGTTACATTAACATAGCACAACAAAAATAATATAATAAATCAAATCTATCTTGGTCAGCAAATAAGGCATCCCATAATCTTAGTACATCGGGTAATTCAAATTCTTGGGATAATAATAAGGTGATCCATCTAAAGCTATAAAATTGAGGATTTATTTTTTTCTCTTCCTATAAAATAAAATGATTAGCTTTTATAAATAATATAAAAAGCATATATTAATAATAGATATACTTACTAGATCATTCCATAATTCGAAATCATTTTTTTTTAAAATTCCATTTAGTTTTTTGATACTGCTTATAATACCTACATCCGATCTATCTAAAGTTTTACAAAAGTTGTCACGAATTTCGCTCATTAAATTTGTAAAACAATAAAAAGAATCTGCCTCTGCATTGGCTTGCCACTCTTTGTTTGGGTCAGTTGCAAAAATATAATAAACATGACCTAAAATTTCATTCATACCTTGAACATATTTAATACCTGGATTTAATTTGGCATAGATAAATAAAATACGTCTTAATGCTTCATAGTGGATAGATTTGCCATCCTCATCTTGATAATTAAAGAAATGCATTGAAGGAAATGTTCTCCTAACATCTTTTTCAATGTCGATTAAAATATTTTGATCTTTCCAATATTCATTCCATTTGCTATCTGTTTGTGTGCTTAATGGCTATAAAAACAAATTAATAACTATAAAATGTAATATAAATATTTTATAAAATTGTTATAGTTACATGATCAAGTTCTTCTTTTGATGGTGGTGTTTGATTTTTCCATGGATCAATCATTAATTCATTTATGAAATCTTGATAACTTTTTCTGCTTTTTTCTAAAAATGAATCCCAAATAGTTCTGTTTACTGGTAAATATCTTAATAAAATCTATTTTAAAAAATTATGAAATTAATATTAATTTAATAATTTGATAATTTGATTTAATATTGTTGCTGTTTATTATTGTTGTGGTGGTAGTTTATTTTGTCATTATTTTTCTTTACCTTCCAATAGCATGATCTTAAACCATGTGATTCTGGTATACCCTGTTCGGCTAAATGTTGAATAATTGATATATCAATTGAATCTGGTTTAATGGCCTCTTTATAATAATGTACCCTTTCGTTGAATGATGGAATTGATGACATTTTTTTTTTTTTCTGTTTTATTCTTATTTAGTTTATTATTATTTTTTTAAAAAGAAAAAAAAAAAAACAATTTATTTATCACTATTATTACAAAACAAAACAAAATAATATTAATATTAATATATCAAAAGATAAAAAATAAAGAAAAAAAAAAAAAAAAACTTTTAAAATTTTTTTTAAAATTTTTTTATTTTTTTTTTTTTATTTTTTATGAAAAAATTATTATTATATTTATAATTTTAATTAAATTTATAATAAAATTAAAAATAGAAAAAAAATAACATTGGCAATATTTTTTTCTTTATATACTATTTTTATTTTATTTTGTTAATAATTTATTTATTTATTATTTATAAGGAATAATGTTTAGATTTTTATACCCACATTTTAAGGGGTTATTTTTTATTAATTTTATTTTAAATAAATATTATTTTAGTACAAAATTTAATGTTGTGGAATAAATATTTCATGTTGATTGTATTTCGGGGAAGTAATAAAACTTATGTATAAATAGTTACTTTATAAGATAATCAATTTGCCTCTCTTTTATTTAAATTTTTTTTTAATTTTTTAAATTTTTTTTTTTAATTTTTTAAATTTTTTTTTTTTATTTTTTTAATTTTTTTTAATTTTTCTTTATTTTTAATTTATTTTTTTAATTACATTTTTAATCTATCTTGTTGTAAATAAAATAAATAATTAATAAAATAGATTGGATAGTTTATAGATGACAACATTATAGTATAGCTATTAATAACAATGTCAACTTCACCATCACATTCATCACCAACATCAACTTCACCAGCACACACAGCACCAAATTCAGAAAATGAACCAAGCAATGAACAAACTAAATTAAAGTGTGAAGAATTACTTCAAATACCAGACTCAATTATGTCTGTAGATGCATCAACATTAATGAAAGATTACATTTCTGCAAGTGGTTCACCTCATGTAAATATACAATTTAATTAAAATATTAATTTGTCGTGTCACAAATATATATTAATATTTTTTTTTTAAACTAATAGGATGTTATTAGATTTTTATCAGAAAGTTATAGAGGATATGCACAAATGTGTAATTTAATTTGTTATTGGTCAAAAATAGCAGGTATACCCGAAGAACAAACTCAAACACAATTTGCAAATCATTTAAAAGAAGTCATTATTAATAAATTTGACCCAAAAGTTGCAGATGAAATTTTTACATCAGTAAGTGCACTATTTATAATTAAATTTTTTTTAGTTTTAATTAAATTGTAATTAATTTATTCTTTTTTTTTAATCATTATAGTATACAACAATGCCAACATGGTTAGATGAAATGATAAGTGATTCAAGATGGAGATCGTTAATTTATTTATTATCAGAAGAACATAAAAACTCTTTAATGTTAAATTTTATTATTCAAAGAATTTCAGATGCAGGTTACCAAAACGAAATTGCATCATTAAGTACAGCTTCAACATATTATAGTGTTTTTAATAAAGTATTATTTGACTCACTGGCTCAACTAATAACATTGGATGAGATATCATTCCGTCAAGCATTGGATGATTTTAAAAAAGCATGCTGCTCACATCAACACACCTATTTATATGCACAAGCTACAATTCAAAACTTAATTAAAAATAATCCAAATGCATATAACCTAAAAAGAATTTCACAGGAATTAGAATTAGAAGCCATTAAAAAGTAATATTATTGTTTGGATTGTTATATCCATTTCATTAACACTATTAATTTATACTAACTATTATTACTATTTATTATATTTAGGAATAAAATCGCCCAAAAAATTTCATTAATGATGTCAGATATTTCACAATACCCATTAATTGCGTCAAGTATTTCATCACTATTAATGTCAAATACAACAACTACTGGTGATATAATTAAACTCTATAATGAATATACAAAACCAAATCCACCACCAGTAGATTTTCTTAGATATCCAAATTTATTGGAATTATTATTGAACGATTTATTTTGTCCAGGTAAAAACATTCAATCTCAACACAAAAGCAAATGGATTCATTTAATAACCTATAGTATCTGTGTAAATAATCAAGGTAAAAAAGATAGCAGCTTTAATGATATTGTACGTGCCATTGA
The DNA here is from genome assembly GCF_000190715.1 of Dictyostelium purpureum. Classification (NCBI taxonomy): domain Eukaryota; phylum Evosea; class Eumycetozoa; order Dictyosteliales; family Dictyosteliaceae; genus Dictyostelium; species Dictyostelium purpureum. The sequence goes on along the minus strand of NW_003519733.1, from coordinate 9,031 downwards.
AGTAGTTCATTCAATCTGCCAATCAAACCCTTTAGGTTCTGAATTACAAAGCGCCGTCCCACTTTTAAAAGAACATTTAGATTTACCTATTATCTCGATGGGTATTATGCAATGGATTAAACATAACTTGACTGATACAACCAATCTTTCAAGCTACAATACATTATGTGTACCAATTTATTTAGATTTTTTAAGAGACGTAAGTTTTTATAAAACACAATAATTAAAATTAATATTTTATATTAATATACCTTTTGTATATATAGATTGTTATTAGACACCCATTACATAGATCAGTTGTATTAAATATTTTAGCCTCGCATTTTGAAGTAGAAGCACAAGATTTAGAATCATTAGCAATTTTAGAAATGAGAAAAAATGTTATCGATAATATAGTTTATTTATTTAGTTGCGGATATGTTATACCTGTATTAGATACCATCGAGCAATGGGCACCAAAGATTGACCCCTCTCTAACTCGTTATTTTATCAATCAAGTTTTAGATATAATCGAACCACCTTACTCCACAACATTTATGGACAAAATGAAATCCATTATTAAAATTATCAATCCATCAGGTGAAAGCACAAAACTAGAACCTATAACTCAAAGTTTTTTAGATCAATGTAAAAATCAATTAATAGAAAATAATAATCTCAATAACGGTAATAAAAATAATAATAGTAATAATGGTAATGGTAATAGTTCAAATGAAGAATAAATTTAAAAATATTTCAATATAAAAATATTAAAAAAAAAAAAAAGGTGATCAAGCCACCATGTTTTTTTTTTTTTTTTTTGATTAGATTTTTTTCTATTTTTAAATGAATCGGTTACATTACACAAAAAATTGTTTTAATTAGTTTTTTTAATTTATTTTTATTTTTTATAATTATTTTTTTTTTTTTTTTTTATTAATTTATTTTTTTTTTAAAAGATTATTTTTTTTATAATTATTTTTTTTTTTTTCAAAAAATTTAACATTAAAAAGATTAATTCTAACCTGTACAAATACAAATTACTCTAGGTATGCATATTTCATTTATAATATCAGCCTTTACCCAAAACTAATTAAAAAAATATTTGTGTGGTTATATTTTTATTTTTTTGTGTGTTAATATTTATTTTTATATTTTATTTTTAAAATTAATAAAAAAAAAATTTTATTTTTTTCATAAAAATAATAAAATTTATAACAATATAATAAAATTATACTAATATCTCTTTCGTTAGTAAAAAAATTATTACCAAAACATTGTTAAAAATATTATTATTAATATTTTAAATAATGATATAGTATACTATAAAATAATAGAATGAATTTTAGCGTAGAAGAAAAAACACTATTGGGTATTGGTATTTTAGATATTTTTTTAATACTGTTGTTCCTATTACATTTTATAATAATATATAATATATCAAAGAAGAAATGCAATAATTTGGGTGATGTAAAATTAAAGAATGCAGGTGAAGAAGATCAATATGACGGGTTTAACAAGGATAAGAAGGATGGTAAAAAGAAGTACGAATTTATAGAATTTAAAAATAGAAGAAACCACATGGCAATATTTATCGAGAGTGTTGCTGCTTTGGTGATATTCGAACTTTTGGTATTGGCTTTGGTAATGTTTGATAAACTACATATAGCCGCTGGTATTATTATAATGTATGTTGTGGCTGCAGTTCATTGGATATCTTTAGTTATACCTTCAAAACCCCAAGCCATTCTAAATACAATCGAAATGCCAGCAGCAAAGAAATGGTTAGAAAGGAATAAATTAAAGATTCATAACTTTAGAGAAAATATGGTTTACTGGTTTGGTTTATTTGTTATATTGTGTGCAATTTTAGCATTGACTATAGTATTAGAAGGTACCTGCGAAGACCAACTATCATTTATAGACTCTAGAATTATAAGAAAGTATTTAACTCCAACTTGTGCAGCAACAGGTTTTCCATGTTATGTATATTTAACACTTAATCAATCACCACATAATTCAATTATTGCAAATTTCCATACATCTTTAGAAAAAGGCGATAAAGTACCAACACCAATATGTAAATACGATACCACCTCCATTAGTGCCACCAATGGTTCAATTAGCAACTACCAATTCTCTGCAAGCGGAAACTATTATGAAATGCCATTGGAGGTTATAAGATATGTAAACTGGGTACATTTAGAGAACTTACAACCAAACACAACCTATTATTTTAGATGTGGCTCGGATGAAAATGGTTACTCTGAAGAACGTAAATTCAAAACACAAACTGACGACCCAAATCAATCATACAGCTTTGTTGTTAGTGGTGATGTTGATGTTACAGAGAACTCCGTAATGGTTTCAAAAGTAGCAGCCTCTCAATCTCCCGATTTTGCAATGGTTGGAGGTGATCTTGCCTATGACCATGCCCAGTACACCTGCTATAGAATTGTAGATAAATGGTTAAATCATTGGCAAACAAAGATGATAACACCAGATGGTTTTTATATACCATTGGTAGCATCGATCGGTAATCATGAAGTAATCGGTGATTATGGTGCATCAAGAGATAGAATTCCATTCTTTGTTCGTTATTTCCCACAAGTCACTAAAAGTACAGATCCTGGTAAAAACAATGTCGATGACCGTCCAACCTACAACACAATTAACATTGGTGGTCCAACTGGTACTGTAATTTTTAATTTAGACTCTGGTCATGCTGCAACACTCGAAGAACAATCATCTTGGATGGATCAAAAACTATCAAGTGAATTCAACTCGACACAACTTCGTTTCTCACTTTATCACGTACCAATGTACCCAACTATTAGAGAATATGAAAATCCAAAATCAAAAGCTCTTCGTGAAAGTTGGTTATCTATTTTCGATAAATATCATTTTAATATAGGTTTTGAAAATCACGATCATGCCTATAAACGTACACATCCACTTTTTAACGACCAAGTCGTAAATGACACATCAAAAAAATCGACTGTATATATAGGTGATGGTAGTTGGGGTACTGGTACTAGACCTCTACCATATTCAGGTTTAAAATGGTATCAATCTTTTTCGAAATCAGCTCAGTAAGTAATTTATTTTCTATAAAAAAAAATAAAAAAAATATATTAATATTTATTTTTTTTTATTTTATTTCTAGTTACATTTCAAGTATTACAATTAATACAAATAAAAAATTAATAGAATTCAAATCGTTGGATGAAAATGGGGACATATTCGATGAGGGGAACATTCCTTATTAAAATAAATAATAAAAAAACTTTTGAAAAAATGTGGTATTGTTTTTATCAAATCCATAAAAAAAAAACCTTTAAAAAAAATGTGGTTGGATATTCCATTCTTGTGGTTCTATTCGATTATTTTCTTTTAAGCAATAATTGTTTTATTATAAAATCAATTTTGATATCAAAAAATAACCAAAAAAAAAAAATAAAAAAAAAAAATAAAAAAAAATGATTTTTTGATTTTTTTTTGTGAAGGTTATGGCATATCACATCATTCAGGGTGAATAAAAAATTGAAATTTTATATTATTTTAATTTTTTTTTTTAAAATAATATTTTTTTTGAATTAAATTTAAATAAAATTTTATTTATTTTTTTTATTTTTTAAAAACTATAAACCAATTTTTTTTTTTTTTTCTTTTTTTTTTTTTTTTTTTTTTTCTTTTTTCTTTGTGTTCACTAACGCATTTTGAAAAAAGGGTTATTGTTTACTTAGTTTAGTTTTTAAAAAAAAGTTATATAGTTGTATTTTATTTTTTTTAAATTAAAATTCTAAATAGTTAAAAAAATTTTAAATATTAAAATTAAAATTTTAAAATATTTTAAAATTTTTTTTTTTTTTCTTAATACCTCTTAATTTTAATTTAAATTAATAACAAAAGAATTAATAAATATTTAATAATTTTATAATTATTACATTTATTATTTTTTGTACCACTACACAACATAGTGAATTAGAAAAAAAAACCCACAAAAATAAAAAGCAAAGGAATCAAACCCAAGCCCATTTTTTTGTTTTTTTTTTTTTTATTTCGCTTGATTATATAACATTACACTTTATTTTTTAGTATTGTTAGGAGTTTTTTTTTTTCTTCCCAAACCCCACACCAACGGTTTAAACTCACTTCAATTTTTAAATAAAGTTTGTAAACATAAAATAAAATATTACATAAAATAATAATAATTTTATACATATATATATATTTTACAATTTCTCAAATCCTTATTTTTCTTTTTTCAAATATTTTTGCAAAGATTAAAAGGTAAATATCTAATTATTTTTTTTATTTTATTTTTTTTTCAAAAAATTCAAAAAAAACAAAATTTTAAAAAAAAACTGTCATAATTTAGTGTCTTTTTAAAAATAATTTTTTTATGTTGTAACCCTCTCAAAAGTTGTTGTTATTATATAATCATCAATTAATCATCGTTCAATTGCGCATCATAAATTCTATTTTTATTTTATTTAAATTGTTTATTATTTTTTTATTTATTTATTTTTTTTTTTTTTTTTTTTTTTTTTTTTTTTTCTTTTTTTTAATGTGTCTCAATCCATCTCTATTTTTTTATTTTTTTTTTAAAGAAATTGTACCATCAATTGTATAATAATAAAAATATAAATATAATTTATAAAAAGTAATATGATAATTTAAATCAAAATAAACAATATATATAAATTTGTCTTTTTCGATCTGTTAAAAAAATAAAGAAATTTCATTATTACCTTTTAATTACAAATAACAAATTTCCAAATTAGTTTTTAGTATAAACAAAAAAAAAAAATTAAAAAAAAAAAAAGAATTAAATTAGTAATAACTCAACTTCTAAATATATTTAATTTATTTAAAAATCTTTATTTTCCCTTTTATTTTTTTTAATTTTAAAAAAAAAGCAGTGGATCCCTTTTTTTTAATTTATCAATTCCATTTTCCTTGTTTTAAAAAAATCTTAATCCATTTATTTTATTTATTTATTTATTTATTTATTATTTATCCATTTATTAAACAAAAAGGGTATGGTATAATTCGATTTATACATTTTCTAATTTTGTTTCACACGTTGAGTGGTTATGTGGTGTTATTTATTTTTTTATTTTTTATTATTGTTGAAGAAATATATATTTTTTTTTTTTAATTATTTTTTTTTAACTTATAAACACACACAACTATTTCACACACATAATAACCCACACCCCACATAGTTGTTAAAAATATCTGTTATTATCTTTTTAACGTGGTTATAAATGCCAATAATAAATCATTAATTTCACCCATGTTTTAATTATCATTAGGGGTGTTTTTTTAAAAAAAAAATAAAAGGGTTGTGTGTAAAACATATATAAATAATAATAATTTTAAAAAAAATTTAAATTTTAAAAAAAAATTTTAAAAAAAAAATTCATTTTTTTACAAAACCGCCATTGTGCTAAAGCAACAGTAATATCATTTGTATATCAACAATAGAATAACAAAATTTAAAAAAATAAATAGTTTTTTGGACAATATTTAAATCAATATTAAATAACAATTTTGTTGCATCAATAACACCAACAACAAATATTATCCCATTTATATCTAATATTAAACTTTTAGCAATCATATAGCATCAATAAATAATTTTTTTAAAAAAAAAAAAAACAAAGGTTCTATTTATTTTTTCTATCATTAAAAAAAAATTCTTAATGGTAATATAACAAAAAGAATAATCTCACATATAATTAACACCTCACCACACAAATAGTACAGTTTTTTAATTCATATTTAAATTTAATTTTAGTGGTTATTTATTTTTTTTTATTTATTTTTTTATTTATTTTTTTATTTTTTTTTTATTTTAAAAATTTAAAATTTTAATTCACCATTATTATAATTATTTCAATGAGTGAGGTAAAGCTGGGGGAAAAAATTCTCTTTCACTTTATCTCTCTCTCTAATTCTCATTATAAATAATAACAATTAGTATTCCTATTGATAATAATAAATATTGTATAATAATTTTAATTTATTTTAATAAATTTGTTTTATTTAATTTTTTTCTGTTTTTTTTTTTAATTTTAAAAATTAATAATAATAATAATAATAATTAAAAGTTATAGCATAAATAATAATAATAATAAACTTTTTTTTTTTAAAAAAATTTAAATAGAAAAAGAATATAAAACGATTTATTTCCTTTTCTTTAATAATCATCAAATTAATCATTTTTTTTTTTTTTTTTTTGTTTTTGTTGTGTAATTAATATTTAAAAATTTAAATTAATTTAAAAAATAAATAATTTATTAATATTTTTTTTTTTTTTTTTTTACAAATATAGAAATAAACAATACACAGTGTTTAAAAAGGATACTCTGGAATATATAATATTTTAATAGGAAAAACTAAACACAAGTAATAATATAATAATAACATTTTTTTTATAATAAAATGGGTGTCCAACAACAAGTTGAATTACAACCACAATCTACAGTCAAATATTTTCATTTAAAAGAAGAAGATGCTTCAGATATAAACGATATAGATATTATTAAGGAAAGTTCAGCTCCACCAAGGTTATCTTTGATGGGATGGTTTGCACCACCACAGTATACAGCATTTCCATTAGGTAAAATTGTTAGTGGATCAAGTAAAAATCCGTTATCACTAAGTGAAGATAGTATTTCATCATTGGACGATAAATCAATTGGAATTCATACTCAACCAATTCTTATGGAATCATCGGATGGTGAAGATGGAGCAGGACCAAAAGATTTTAAAATAGATATACATCCAACATCGTCAATGGATAAAGATATTGATGATTTAAAATATAATAAAAAATCAACAAATACATTTTTATATTCAAATGCAGTTACAAATAATAATTCAATTCGATATCAATATTCACCAGTTTATTCCGATGTAACATATACACTTTTAGTTGGCATAGTAATTTTATTTTCAATAGTATATAGTTTATTAGTTGGACCAATTGTAAGTTTTAAATTTAATATAATTCATTATATATATATTAAATAAATTGTTTACTAATAATAATTAATTTTTAATTTATAGAAAATTATGTTTGCATTTTTAATTTCACTTACAATATTTATTTCATATACATGTGCAGCACTTTCAACCAATAATAGAACATATTTGTATTCAGTAACAGTATTATCAATTGCATTGGGTTTAACCATTCCAGCATTTTTCGCAGCAACAGGTGCAGTTGTTATTGGTACAGATAGAAATAAAATCTTATGGGATTCTCGTTTATATGCATCTGATTCATTTTTAATGGGTTGGTTATGGCCAAATGGTCAAATGGCTAAATTTGTCGAAGACAGCACAATAGTAGGTCCAAGTTCATTCATTGGCAAGCTTTCTACTGAAGTCTTTCAATTATCTTATATTAGTTATTATGTTTGGGGCTATTTAATGGAAGTTTATATTTTATGGAACCTATGGAGATGTCATTTATCAACCGACCCACAAAAACAAAGAATGATGCCAATTTGGGATCAAAGATTAAAAATGTTTATTTGTTCATGGATCAGTACCTATTTTATTGTATTCTCAATCAATCTTATATTCCCAGCAATAAGTCCAAGAGTTTATCTTAAGAATTTATATTCAGAAAAATTAACAGGTTTTGGTTTCGCTGGCTTTATTAGAGAGAAAATAGATAACGCCGCTACTGGTAGTTTTGGTTCATTCCCATCGGGTCATATTGCCACAAGTTTTGCTGTTGGCCTTTCAAGTTATAAAATTTTACCTGCTTATGGTTTTGTCTCTACTATTTCCGCTATTTTAATTGCCATAGCCACAATGTATCTCAGATATCACTATTTTGTAGATTTTTTAGCTGCTATACCAGTCACTATGTTTTGTTTATTATATGGTGGTTATTATTCACCTTCCGATTTCTTTAGTGTTTTTGTAAAATGTTTTACTTATACCAAAACAATTATTCAAAAAACATTTCAAAAAATTAAAAATTTTTAAAAAATAAATAAAAGAAAAAGAAGAATAATTATTTATTTTATTAATTATATATATATATATTTAATTTAATAAAAAATTCGAATAAAAAAAAAAAACTATTGTATTAAAAATTAAAACTATATTTTATTTTATTTAGTTTTTTATTTTCTTAAATTCATTTTTATAGAAAGAATTTAAATTTATGTATATTTAAATTATATTTAATATTGAACTGATTTGACAACTAAGTTTGCACGATGGGTACCTTTTAAGATAAAGTAGAATGTAGTAGATGAATGGGCAGCAATAGTTTGACCTTTGGCTAAAGTTAAATCACCATTGCTTAATCTTTCAATGTTCCAAATATCACTTGGTAATCTTAAAGTGAGTGAGTGATCGGTACCAATGTGAATAGATGTAATAACTTTGTTGGTGTGGTTATTAATGGTTACAGAGTATTGGGAGATGATATCTTTTCCTTGTTTCCATGATCCAATTGATTCTTGGGTTAATGAGACATCACGTGGTGAAACATTGGCTGAGACAACTGCTAAGCAGAGTAATAAAGCGCATAATAATTGAACGAATTTCATTTTTTAAATATTAATAATTTTTTTTTTTAAAGAGAAAGAAAGCTATAAAGTTTTTTTAAATATTTTAAAAATTGATGTTTATTTATTTAAAATGTTTTGGATGATTTAAAAGAAACAATTTTATATTCTTTTTATACTTTTTTTTTATTTCATTTCTTTCCTAAAAGCAAATGATCTATAATTATTATTAATATTATTGCCTTTTCTATTATTTGAAAGGCTATCAATTATTAATATTAATTATTTTTAAAATCTTTAAGATCATTTTATTTTATTTTTTCCCCCCTAAAAAATTAATAAATATTAATAAAGTTTTTTTATTTTTTTATTTTGTTATTTTATAAAATAATATTTTAATAGGTTTTAAATAATCATCTTAATACTTACTAATAAAATATTAGTAATTATAGTTACTATTATTTGTACATTTTTAATATAGTATTTCTTTTATTTCTTTATATGTACAA
>NW_003519732.1:0-30047 GCF_000190715.1 Dictyostelium purpureum | reverse complement strand
ATTATTTAATATATTTGTTAATAAATATATAGCTTATATATATATTTAATTGATTTATTTCATAATTGCCCAACTCTACAATTATATTAAATTTAATTAACCAATAGTAATAATAAGTTTAAAATAACAATAAAAATAACAAAACATAACTTAACATAACATAACAATAAAAAGAGTTAAAATAACACACATAAAATAAATTATTTTTTAAAAAATAAATTAATTTTTTTTTTTTTTTTTCTAATTTATTCAAAATAATAACTATCACTATATATTAAATAAAATAACTGTAACAGTATAGAAATGCAATATATTAATGGTAATGAAATTTCACGTCAAAATATTCGTGAGATACACGAATTAGCAGTCTCACCTAAAATACCATGGACCCCAGAGTTAGAAGAGTCTGATACAGATTATTTAATATCAAGTCATACAATAGAATCCATATATATAACAAAAGGAGTATGTGACTTCAGTATTTCACCAGAAAAACTATATGAAATTTTATATAATATAAAACTAAGACATAAAGTATGTAAAAAAAAAAATAAAGAAAAAAAAGAAATAATTAAAAAAATGAAACTAATAATATTTATTATTTATTAGTGGGATTATCATTGTCAACATGCAGAAATTTTAGAAGAATATGATCATTTAAACCATATCATTCATTTAAAATTTACCAATCCATTAATTGACTGTTTAGAAATGAATTTATATAGAAGTTGTAGATATGACCCCCAGGCAAGAGTTTTTGTAATTGCAATGAGATCCATTGAATTAGAAGAAACAAACGAAAACCAATTTGAATGTTTACCAAATGGTTGGGTAATTCAAGGTCTTCAAGGTGAAAAAGATAAATGCAGATTAACTTTCATTCAACAATGTCAAAAAAGAGATATAGATTCACAAAGAGTACCAGGATATAGGTCATTTGATTCTAAAGAAACCCTTCAAGATTTTAAATTTTTAACTTTATTTCCAGCAACAGTTTGTGGTCGTTTAGGAACAATATTTAAATCTCTTGAGCATTTTATTAATAACAACAAAGAGGTTCAAGAGATTCAAGATTCAAGAATTTCAATTATGGAAAAAGCAGAAAAAGAAGTAAATGAAATGTTTGGAACAACAAATCCTGATTATGGTTGGAAAATATATTTAAAGAAATTAGATATGGAAATTTTAATAAAGAAAACTGAAGAAGGTTATTATATGATTGGAAAGGGCAGTTTTTCATCAATCTTTCCTCCATCATTATTGGCTGATGTTTTATATGATCCAAAAAACCCATTTGAATGGGATACCTTTTATGATAAAACCGAACTAATTGAAGATATTAATGCGAATGTTAGAGAAGTCGAAGTAAACTATAGAATGTGGAGAAATACAATTAATATGCGTTTGCTCCAATCCGTTAAAAAAGGTCCAGGTAATTTTTCATCTGTTCATTGGAGATCCATTTCATCACCAGGCTATCAAGTTACTGACGGTATCGAAGTACATTATCTTCCAACTGGTTTATTAAATTATGGTTTGGGTGAAGGTAGTTTTACAAGTTTTTTAGCAGCTATCGAGGTTAAGGGCTATCCAACACCATGGGAACAAGAAATGGTTACTAAATTATTTGCCGCAAGAATCATCTCTAATCAAAATAGTATTATGAATCATGTAAACAAAATTTCAGCATTTTCAAAGTTATCTAAACACTTACCAGTAATTCCAACCATTGAAAATCATTGTGGTGAGGTTGGTCCACAAATCGGTAGTCCCCAAGTTTATAATGAAATGGTTGAAAACTTTGCAAATATTTTATTAAATGACAACAATAAAGATAACAACATTGCATCATCAAAAAACAAAAGAAAGAGAAACGGAACAAGAGATGAAGAAGAAAATGGTGCTGATCTCACCCAACAACAATTGTTACAACAATATCAACATAATGAACAGGCAATGAGACCAAGTTTAAGATTACCTGGTGTAGCTTTAAAGAATGGTTCGATGGAACAAACCCCAATTGCATGGAACGAAAGCAAAAAACAACCATTCCTCTTCTTGGTCTCTGATAGCGGTAGAAAAGGAAAAATCCAAAGAAAATCCTATTATTTTTCAAATTCCTCTTTTGATAATTTGCCAGAAGAACTAATTCATATTATTTTTTTCAACTTATCTGCCAGAGATATTATTAATGTATCACTAGTTTGTAAGAGATTCAAAGTAACAACCGATAACACTAATCTTTGGAAACATTTATTCAAAAACAATCCATCATTCAACAAAAAAATACCAAAGAAAGAAATTTTTAATCCAGCATTTGATAATATAATAATTTCAAACCCAAGCGATCAACAAATGATCGAAAACTCCACACAAATTCCAATGGCAAACGACCAACCTGCAGGTACTGCACCAGTACAACAAACACCATTAGAAATGGCCGGTATAAACATCAATGACCCAATTAGTCTTTTAGTTACTCTCACCAATGGCAACATACCAGTTGATCTTTCAGCCAACGACACTGAAACATTAAGACAATTGATTTCACAAGTTAATTTTACAGATTTTTCAAATATTGATCAAGTATTGGCACAATTACCACCACAAATCATGTCGTTAATACCAATGGAAACTATACAATCAAAAATTCAAGAGATGAAGGCCCTTATGAGAATAATATCTGGAATGCCTCAAACAAACCAAGAAAACCATATGCCTCAAAAATCCAGTGACCATAGAGGAAATTCTGATGAAAGTGATGGTATGAATCGTAAAAATAAAAACAAAGGCTATAGACCATATGATGAATTTATTAACTGGAAAGCTCAATACACTCAAAGATTTAAACAAAGTGACTGTTGGACCAAATTAAAACCAACCAGTAAAATAGAACTTAAAGGTCATACCAAGAGTATAAAATCAGTCAAAACCGAGGGTAATTCTGCTGTATCAATTGCCGCAGAGAAGAAGGTACGTATGTGGAATTTAAATTCTGGTGAATGTATTAGTACATACGAAGAAAGTAATATTTCTCCAATTTCAATTGAATATGATAGAACTCAAAGATCAAATTCAATTTGGCCACTTTCAGATTACACCAAGGTATATGTAGGTTTCAAGAATGGTAGTGTTTCTATTGTTGACTTTTTCGAACAACCAATTAAAGCACATACTTTTAATAGAATGTCATTATTGGCAGATGGTTTTGATTTTAGCTATCATGGAAAATTCTTTATTTGGGAAGAGTCTATCATCGAACTTTGGGATGTAGAATCATCAACTAGATTATGGCAAGAACCTGTATCTCACTCTAAAAAGATTATTCAAACCAAACTCCAACTCCATAGTAGTATTTCAAATGATGGTATTGCTCTTACCACCAGTTCAGATAGAACCGCCAAAATTTGGAATCTTAGTAATGGTCAATTAATTTCATCATTAAATGGACATACCAATGCAGTAAATTGTATCGAATCAATCGGTGACTACATGCTTTTAACTGGCTCCAGTGATAAAACATTAAAGCTCTGGGATTTAAGACAAACCCAAACATTCTTATCAAGTCATGCAACATCTCATACATCTCCAATTAGATGTTTAACATATCAAGAGAAAAATGGTATTGTATTAAGTGGCTCTGATGATGGTTATATTATAGGTTGGAGTTTAGATAATTGGGACTTTTCAAATATTGAACCAATCAATTTGGCACCACCAACACCAGTTGCTCCTCCACCACCAGCCCCAGCTAATCCAGCTGAACCAGCTCAACCAGCCGCTGTAGTTAATAATGTACAACCCACTGTAGCTGTAGCCAATACTCAACAACAAATATTACAAAACCTTCCAAAAATTTCATTAGGCACATTTAAAGAATCATCAAAAATACCTATTAAATCACCAATTACTTGTATTGATTCAGATGAAGCTGGTTTCATTAGTGGTTCATCCAATGGTACCATTTTCAGATGGGATTTTAATAATTAACAAAATTTAATTATTAAAAATATCTTTTTTTTCAAATAAAAAAAAAATAAATAAAAAAGAAATAAAAAAATAAAAAACTATAATAATATTTTATTTTAGATTTTAAAGTATTTTATAAAAATAAATTTTCAGAATAGAAACATCACTGTTACTATATCTATATTTTGTGTATTGACTACATAATTACTATTATGATTATTAGTGTTATTTTTAATATTAATTTTGTTTATATTATTTATAGTATTCGTTGAAATTTTTAAAGTGCTTGTTTTTATTTGTGTGAATTATAATTACAATCTATACAAAAATCTATGTCATAGGTTTGATCAAAACTATGTTCGCAGCAACAGTCACATTTTTGAGAATTGGGTATTGAATTAGAATTACTATTTATGTTAGTATATTATAAAATGAAACAATTATTATATTACTATGATATCTATTTATTAAAACTTACTTTGTGACGCAACAATTTGAACAAACTATATCATTGCAACCTTCACAATAATGGGCACAATGACCGCACATTTTATGATAGCAAGATGGACATTCTCTAAGTTGTCTATTATTACAGCATGATCTGCATGAACCTTGTGTGCAATCACTACAACTGAAATAATCTGAAGGTATATTTGGATGTAAATTTGTAAACTCTACATCTTTAACTGTACTACTATTGACTTTGTTGTTATTATTGTTATTATTATTTTTTTGTGAATTCATTAATATATTTATTGTTCTTTCTATAATATTGTAATTAAAAAAATAAAAAACCAATTTCGGTTAATATCTCTAATTTTAATCGATTCCATTTAATAATTAATTAAATTTTACCTGATATAGTTTCTGTGTCTTGTTTTATATTTTTTATTATTCTCGATGGTTGTACTGTATTTACTGGGTTTGCTTCAGACTCATAGGAGTCTCTTGTTCTTTTTTTGGTTGCCATTTTAAATATAGTATATAAATAAAATGATACTTAATCCTAAATGTAAAATAAAAATAAAATAAAAATAAAATTTAAAAAAAATAAAAATTTCAAATTTTTTAATTTCAAAAAAATTATTAAAAAAGCGCAATTATTTGTGTGTTTTTATTTTTATAATAACTATTATTTTATATTTAATTTATAGTTTTTCGTTTATTCTTTATTTAATTTTTTATTATTTATTATTTTTTTATTGTTTAGTTTTTTTTTTTTTTTTTAAAATAACACACAATTTTTAATTTTAAGTTTGGTTTTAAAAATTTACTTTTCTATTTATATAAATATTTATTTCTACTCTATTTAATTACTCAAATAAATTATGTCATAATTATATTTTCAAAAAAAAAAAAAAAAAAATGAAAAAATTAAAAAATAAAAAAATTAAAATTTTTTTTTAAAATTTTTTTTTTTTATTATTTTTTTTTTCGTTTTTTTATCATCATTTTCATATTAAATTATTTTTTTATTAATAAATAATAAAATATTATTATTATTTATAATATTTAAAAATGATCAAGATTACCAAACCAATATTATCAAGCATTTTACAAAATCAATTTAAATTTAATGCAACACAAACTCAACAAGCTATCAGATATTTTTCAACTTTCCAACAACAAAACAACAACTCTAAACAATCATTATTAAATATAAATCAAAATGTTAACATTAAAGGTTATTCATTTTTCAAAGTTTCACAAAGTGGATTATTCGGTAAACAACAACAATTCAGAGGATATTCATCATACAGTTTAGAAGATGAAAAAAAAATTATTAAAGATACAAAAGAGAAAGAAAAAGAGAAAAAAGAAGAGGAACAAAAAGAAAAAGGAAAAGAAAAAGAAGAAGAGGATGAGGAAGAAAATAGAGAAAAAGAATACAAAGAAGAAGATCAAGAAGTAGAATACGATCTTTTTGGTGAAGTAGAAAATAAAGCACCAAAATTAACTAAAGAACTCAAATTCCAATCTGATCTTATCTATGGTGTTTTTGGATTTTTATTTTTCTCACTTTCAGGAGTTGCCATTTACAATATGATCGAAGAATATAGAAATAGTTCAGTTAATCCACTTGGCATGCCAACATACGATGCTATTCTCTTACTTCAAGATATATACTTTGGTGAATTAAAACCATCAATGGAAAGAGGAAATCCCGATTTCAATACTTTAACCAAAAAAAATTACTTTTATGATGAAGCTGGTGTAAGTGCTTGATTTTTATTATTTTTATTAATTAATTATATTTTATTAATAATTTTTATCAATTATACAATACTATAGATTAGAAATCATTCATCAGCTGATACAACCACTTTAATTGTTCCAATTAAACAAAAGAAAACTCGTCACACTTTAGGAACTGTTAATGTTGATTTTGTCAAAGAAGGTGATTTTATTTCTATCGAAAATTTCTGTATCAATGCAATCAATGGTCACCATTATCCACTCGAAGGACCAACCCATAAAATCGATACTACTTTAGAAAGATATACAGGAAAATATTCTTTAGAAGAACTTTTAACTGACCCAACAATTGGTCTTAATCCAAAAAATTAATAAATGATATAAATAAAATAAAATAAAAAATTTAAAATAAAAACATTCAAAAAAAAAAAATAATATAGTTTTAAAAGAACTATATTTTTTTATTTACATTCAAATTAAAATTATGTTTGTCCATTTAACACCTTTACTTTTTTTTTTTTAAAAAAAAAATTTTAAAAAAAAGATTTTTTTTTATTTTTTTATAAAACAAAAAAAAAAACTTTATAAAAAAACTTATAGTTTTAAAACAAAAAATTGTTATAAACTTTAAAAAAAGTTATAATAATTGTTTAATAAATAATTTTTTATAAAAATGATTAAAATTATTTTATTATTTATTTTTAATGTTTTTATAAATAGTAGTTTTGCTGGAAATTGCGACCCAATTATAAATTCGATATCTCCGATACATCCATCCGAAGAAGGTTTATTGGTATTATTACAAGTAAATCTTTGTAATAAAAGTTTTTCAAACAGTTCACAAGTTAAATTTATTATAGATCAAGAATCATCCATCGATTGTACTGATGTTCAGTTATTAAATGAGACCTCTTCAAATGGTGACCTTATGGTCCAGTGCATGTTTGGGGCATTACCAGATTCACTTGTATCAAATAAAACAGACGTTTTGGAGTCATTCAATTTTAATAGTTTATACAGTGTTCAGTTAAATTATGGATCATCATCACTTTTATATACCAGTTACTTATTTAGTAATTCAATATGCTCTTGTGAACATGGCAGCTGTGCATATGGTGTATGTCTTTGTAATGAACGTTATTATGGTCCAAAGTGTTCATTAAAAGGACTAAAGCATAATGAGGACCCAAATCCTACTGGTGCCACTTATAATACTTTTAAGGTATTTTTAAAGGATGATGTTTTTCGAATAGAAGCAAATGGGTTCCTTCAGGTTGAAAAATTAACAAATGGCCCAAGTATTAAAGGTTTTCAATCTATCAATTCAATGGCTTTATATAATGACTATTCAGATAGTAGCCATTTACACTTTGAAGTTTCACAAGCACTTTCAAAACTTATTACAAAATTAATTTATAATGCAAATTATGTACAAAGTGGCGAGTTAACATCATATTTAATCGGATCAAATAACATTTCAGATAGTTATGGTACCCTTTTACCAGTTTCAAACAATTCAGTATCAGTCTCATTAGAATTTAGATCAGGATCAAATATAGCAGCTTTTGAAAATATGAATATAGAAACTGTTTTCGCTGTTAACAATCCTGATCAAGATCTTAAATTCGAACTTGCAGATAACCAACTTAGTTTAACCATATTTAATGAAAAAACATCATCATACATCACTATTTCGATGTCTGATAGATATTCATCAAATAAGGTTTTGCAACCAAACCATGCTTATATTAGAGTTCTCAATGAATCCGAAGTAATAAATATTTTTAATTCCACAGGTTCAAGATTGATATATTTCTCAATTTGTACACCTCTGCCCGGTCCTACATCAGCTTCATTTAATACAGCATTTGTAATTAATGGATTTAATGTCGAAGAAGTTTTACCATTAAGAGATATTTTAATTATCAGTTTTTCAGTATTATTTGGAGTTTCTATTTGTGCTGTGGGTGTCTTTTTATTCAATAGAAGAAAAAATAAAAACTTTTTAAGGGGATTAAAGATGGAACCATATATAGCAGTACCTCTTATTACATCTGATAGTGATGATGAGGAATTTCTATTAAGACACTAAATAAAAAATAAATAAAATGTAAATTTTAAAAAAACTACTTAACCTAATATATAAAAGAAATATTTCACCTCTTTTTATTCCGACCAAATCAATATGTTAATAATTAAACTGTTGTTATTCTTTTAAATACTTTTTTATATATTATGCAATGATGGTTGCCTTATAAATCATTATTAATTTTTTTTTTGTGGGAAAATTATTAAAATAAAATTAATGATGGATATAAATTAAAATAATTGTTATAATTTTTTAATAATGATGGCACCATCTCTTATTCCTTTTGCAGAAAATTTTTGTGGTAAATTTCATTTTTTTAATTTTATAAAATTATTATTTTTTTTAATTAAAATTTTTTTTTTTCTTAATTTTTTTTTTGTGGTGTGTGGGGGAATTTTTATTTTTTTATTTTTTCATTTTTTTTTCGTTTTATCAATATACAAATAATTATATACATTTATTTATTTTTTATAATAGTCAATAATAAAAATTAATAATAGCAATAATTTTTTATATAGATAAAATAAATACAACTTCAAATAATTAATAATAATTTCAAAACTTTCACACTCTATTCTTTAATAGATCACTAAAATAAAAAAAATGAACGATTATTTAGTTTTATTTTGTCAAACCA
Source organism: Dictyostelium purpureum (assembly GCF_000190715.1). Classification (NCBI taxonomy): domain Eukaryota; phylum Evosea; class Eumycetozoa; order Dictyosteliales; family Dictyosteliaceae; genus Dictyostelium; species Dictyostelium purpureum. The sequence continues at coordinate 21,156 of NW_003519732.1, read as the reverse complement.
TTATCACATTGGTTATTTCCTTCTTATTTGGTTTGGGTTTAATCAAATACTATTTCAACAACAAAGGCAACTACTATGGCAACTACAATAACAACTGCAATGGCAACAACAATGACAACCACAGCTACAATTACAATATTAGAGGACCATCAAACTACCCTGCATTCAACCAATGCGAGTCTCGTCATTCCGTTTCAGGTGCACCACAATCGAGCAGCAATCCAGAATCAGGTCATATAAATAAAAGGGAACCATCTGACTACCCAGCTTTCAATCAAAGCGAGTCTCGTCATTCCGTTTCATGTGCAACACAGTCAAATGATAATCAAGAATCAGGTCATTTACATAAAAGAGCCTCATCAAGCTACCCAACATTTAACCAGGATGAAGCACGTCATTCCGTTTCTGGTTCACCACAATCATACCAAAACCCAGAATCACCATATCAATGTAATGGGGAAAATTTCAATGGTGAACCACCATGTGTTGAGGAGTATGATGAGGATAGCGGAGAATGGGTTCCATATTCTAACATTAATTAAAGTTAGAAATAAAAATAATAAACAAAGGGTCAATTTATTTTACTGCATCATCAACTACACTCAATGTCATTGCAGAATAACCAAATCATTTAACATTTATACCATTGCAAGTCCAATCGATAATGCCAATTTTGAAATAAGTGAATATTTGTTTAATAACCTCCAAGCACAAGTAAGTATTGTCACATTAAAACAAAAAAAAAAACCCAATATTTGAAATAAATATTTAGGAAATGTGGAAACTGAAAACACTAATATTAACATATTAATTATTTATTTTTAAAAAATAGTTATACCAATTTAAAGCCAATTACCAAGTTTTCCTTCATGATCTGCTCGCTACTATTTTTAAACTAAATAAAGAATTAATAATGGTCTATTCGTACCCAAGCCAGTCAGTTGCAATTCAATTAAACCCAATTCTTCTCATATTCTTTAAAGATCGAGTAAATAAGCTTATAAAAACTCAAATTAATATATAATCAAGTGTTGATCAAATACAATTCTATCCAAATTCAAAGAATACCACCCGCCCTTAAGACAACGTTTCTGTGTTTATAAGACGAAACCGAATTTTTTTGAAAACAACTAGGAAAGTTATCTTACTCGATTTTGCCAAATTAATTAAAAATTTTACACAAAGTTTATAAAGAAATTTTCTTAAGTTAGATTAAATTATTTCAGAACGTTAAATGCACCTAAATACTGAACAGTCGGTTCCATTAGAGATAAATTTACCTTTAGAGGTAATAACATCCAATATAATAATAATCAAAATAATAATAATCATTGGTAACAATAATATTATAACAAAGTTTCAATATTTCAATATAATCAACTATTTAAAGAAAATCTATTATTTTGTCCTGGCCAGGCAAATGCGATATAACTAAATAGTTTTATAAAGAAATAATTGTCCATATGGTTTTATCACTCAAGATCGAATATGTCGTTCAACATCAATATTGATACCATTACCTACATTATTTGGTTAAGACAGAATTCCATCAAATGTTAATATCAAGATTATGGAATTATATATAAATAAGAATTATTTATTCATGTGACCTTAAAACATTTTCAGTTGTTTATAATTTAAATCAAAAGCAGTGTACTAAACTAGTTTCAAATCTATTAGAATACTCAAAAATCTTTTCAATAGTAGATTGCTGAACCATCAAATGAGTCAAAGAAAATAAATAGTTTCAGGATAACTAATTTCAATAATAGTAATAGCTTTTTGAACAACATTCCACTAGGTAGAACATTCATTTGTTTTAGATAAATAAAAACCCACACAAATTTTAAAAATTTGGTCCGTGGTGTTTATTTTATTTTTACTTATTTACATTTTTAAAACTTTTTTTTTTTTCTATTCATCCAAAACAAATAAATTTTTTTTTTTAAATAGGCTGAATGTAAGAATAAATAAACTTTAGGTTATTAATAAAAATATAGTTTTTATTTAAATTAAAAAATAATTTCTTTTTTTAAAATAAAGAAAAAATTTGGAAAAATAAAATTTTTTATTTTTTTATTTTATTTTTCTAAATTTTATTTTGTTTGTGGTTATTAAAAAATAAATATTTAAATAGAATTTCGTTGAAAATTAAATATAAAATAATATGAATATCTAGGTACTTTTTCAATAGGTTTTCTATTGTTTTTGCATGAATCTTTCAATTTTTAATTCTATTATTGAAATTACTCATATTAAAAATAAAAAGTATTTATAATATTATTTTTTTTTTTTTTTATTCATTCAAAAAATTTATTTTATTATTTATATATAGCAAAAAATTATATATACATTTTATTTATTTTATTATAGTTTATATATTTAAAATTTATTATTTATTTTTATTAATTTTATTATTAACAAGAAAAAAAAAAAATGTCAAGTATTGGTATTGATTTAGGTACAACTTATTCCTGTGTTGCAGTTTATCAAAATGGCAAAGTTGAGATTATTGCAAACGATTCTGGTAATCGTACAACACCATCTTATGTTGCTTTTAATAGCCAAGAGCGTTTAATTGGTGATGGAGCAAAGAACCAAGTGGCCATGAACCCAGAGAATACGGTCTTTGATGCAAAGAGATTAATTGGTCGTAAATTTTCGGAAAAAGAGGTTCAAAGTGATATGAAGCATTGGCCTTTTAAAGTTGTACAAAAAGAAGGTGACAAGCCTTATATTCGTGTTCAATATAAAGAAGAAACCAAAGATTTTACACCAGAGGAAATTAGCTCGATGGTTTTATCTAAAATGAAAACTATTGCCGAAGATTATCTTGGTAAAACTGTTGATAAGGCCGTAATTACTGTTCCTGCTTATTTTAATGATGCACAACGTCAAGCTACCAAAGATGCCGGTACAATTGCCAATTTATCTGTACAACGTATTATTAATGAACCTAGCGCTGCTGCTATTGCTTATGGTTTGGAGAAGGTTAAAGATGGGGAAAAGAATATTTTAATCTTTGATTTGGGTGGTGGTACATTTGATGTTTCCGTTTTAACAATTGACGATGGTGTATTTGAGGTTCGTGCAACAGCTGGTGATACTCATTTGGGCGGTGAAGATTTTGATAACCGTCTTGTCAATCACTTTGTCGAAGAGTTTAAAAGAAAGCATAAAAAAGATATTATGTCAAACCAACGTAGTCTTCGTCGTTTAAGAACAGCTTGTGAACGTGCCAAAAGAACTCTTTCATCATCTACCCAGGCTTCAGTAGAAATAGACTCTTTATTTGATGGTATTGATTTCTACACATCTATCACAAGAGCTCGTTTTGAAGAGCTTTGTTCCGACCTTTTCCGTAAATGTATTGAGCCTGTTGAAATAGCTATTAAAGATTCGAAACTAGACAAGAAGTCAATCCATGAAGTTGTTTTAGTTGGTGGCTCAACACGTATTCCAAAGGTCCAGCAGCTATTACAAGACTTTTTCAATGGTAAAGCTTTAAACAAATCGATTAACCCAGATGAAGCTGTAGCCTATGGTGCAGCTGTCCAAGCATCAATTCTTTCCAACGACGATGACAGGGTCAAAGGTTGTGTTTTCTTAGATGTTGCACCATTATCTTTGGGTTTGGAAACTGCTGGTGGTGTTATGACAACTCTTATTCCACGTAATACTATAATTCCATGCAAAAAGAAGCAAACATTCTCAACTAACGCTGACAACCAAAATGGAGTTTTAATTCAAATCTACGAAGGTGAACGTGCAATGACTAGAGATAACAACAAGTTGGGTACTTTTGAATTAAGTGGAATCCCACCGGCCCCTCGTGGTGTGCCCCAAATTGAAGTCCAGTATGATGTTGATGCGAATGGAATTTTAAATGTTACTGCTGTTGAAAAGGGAACAGGAGAGACTAAGAAAATCACCATCACTCGTGATAAGAATAACATTTCTCTTGCTGATATTGAAAAGATGGTCCAAGAAGCCGAGAGATTTAAAGAAGAAGACAAAACCATGCGTGAATTGATAGAATCTAAGAACAAACTTGAAAACTATGCATACACCGTTGGCAACTCTATTAAAGATGATAATATCTCTTCAAAACTATCCCAGGATGATAGGGCTACAGTTGAAAGTGCACTTGAAAAAGCATTAACATTTGTTAACCAGTCAAGCTTGAATGCAAGTAAATCTGAATATGAAAATGAAATGAAGAAATTGGAATCTATAGTCAATCCAATAATGACAAAATTGTACCAACAAAACCCAAATTATGAAAATAACCCAAGTTATGAAAAAAACCCATCTTCAACTGAAGAAGAATTGGATTAATTAAATAATATTATTTTAAAAAAAAAAAAAAAAAAAAATTTATAAACAATTTTTTTAAATAAATAAATAATTCTTCTTTTCATTAATTTTTTTTATTTTATTATATGTTCATTTCAAATATATTTATTAATACATTTTTTTTTTTAAATATGGATATTTTCCTTTATTGATTTAACTTTATCATATTAACCATGACAATAATGGATTTGAAAAATAAATGAATGGGGGAAAAATGAAAAAAATAAATAAATTGAAAAATCAAAAAAAAAAAAAATCAAAAAAAAAAAAAATAAAATTATATTAATTTTTTTTTTTTTTTTTTTTAAAATTTATATTTCATTTTAGGAACAAACATACAAACACAAATTTAAAAATGACCACACCACCAAATAAAATGGTTTTTGTAATGGTTGATGGTATTGGAGATACATCATTACCACAATATCAAAGAAAAACAACACTTCAAGAAGCAAATACTCCAACAATGGATGCTATGGCATTTGGTGGTATTAATGGTGCAATGGATCCAGTAGAACCAGGTTATGCATGTGGTAGTGATACTGCCCATCTTTCAATTCTAGGTTATGATCCAAGAACCTATTATAGAGGCAGAGGTGCATTTGAATCAATGGGTGCTGGTTTGGAAATGGTTCCTGGTGATATTGCTTTTAAAGTAAATACAAACTAGTTTCATTTTAAATAAACTATTGGAGTCTTTATTGTATACTAATACCATCTCATTTTTCAATATACTAGTCAAACTTTGCAACTTTAGATACAAAAACAGGTATTGTACTTCAAAGAAGAGCTGATAGAAATTTTGAACATCTTGGACCAATTTTATGTGATTATTTAACTGGAATGTAAATATAATCCAATCATAAATATCTTTTATTTAATAATAATTTTAAATACTTTTATTAATATTTTTATAGTAAATTACCATCATTCCCAGATTATAGAGTAGATGTTAAATATGCAACCGAGCATAGATGTGGTGTTAGAGTTAGAGGTCCACATCTTACTGATGCAATCAGCGGTACTGACCCACTTAAAGATAATTTACCATTATTACAAGCAAAACCATTAAACGACTGTCATGATGCCATTTTAACTAGTAAAGTAAGTACCTGCAATAATATACATTATAATGTATAATATCTAATTTACGTAATAATATAGATTGTAAACGAACTTTCAACTGAAATTCAAAAAGCATTAGAAAATCATCCAATTAATGTAGAAAGAAGAAAACAGGGTTTAGCAGCAGCAAATGTTGTATTATTACGTGGTTGTGGAGTTTGCGTTGATGCACCAACATTCGAACAAAAGTATAAAATGTCAGCATTCATGATTGCACCAACTTGTATTATTGCTGGTTTAGGTATGTCAATTAAAATCGATATCGTTGATGCACCTGGTGCCACTGGAGACTATCATACAAATTTACAAGCAAAAGCAGATACTCTTTTAGAGAATTTATTAGAAGATTCAAATAAATATCAATTTGGTTTCCTTCATGTTAAAGCTGTTGATGATGCAGGTCACGATAAAAATGCACCACTCAAAATTGAATTTTTAGAAAAAGTTGATAAAATGTTATCATTTATTATTACAAAATTATCAGAAGCTCAAAGAAATAAAAAAGGAAATGTTTGTATACTTTTTATATCATCATCATCGACATCATCATTATCAGCATCATTTACTAATTTTTTTATTTTAGTTCACAATTTGTTTAACAGGTGATCATTCAACACCAGTTTTAACAGGTGATCATTCATATGAACCAGTACCATTCACAATTACCAAAGTTACTAATGCCGATAAAATTATAAATAATCCAAATAATGAAACATTTGTCAAAAATCCAAATGATTTCATTGATAATGTTAATAAATTTTCAGAAATTGATTGTATTGGTGGTGTTCTCGGTAGATTCCCTGGTTCACAAGTTATGAACATTATTTGCCAATATATGAATAATTAACAATAAATAAAATTTTATTAATAAAACTATAAAAAAAAAAAAAAAAACCTTTTAATGCATTTTATGTATTTGTATTTATATTTATATTTTTATTTTTATTTTATTAATTTATTAACCATTTAAATTTTCAGCATTAGCAATATTAAATAAGAAAGTACTCATACTACTTGGTAATTTTCTTGCTTCTAAAGATTCAATCGTTATTGGTGCAGCTTTACCAGTTTCTTCATTAACTTCTTTAAGTGATTCTAATTTTGTTAATAAATCTTTCATTTTTTGATTTAAACCTTTAATAACTTGTTGATCGGTAACTTCTTCATCTTCTAATGATGCTAATAAAAATTTCAAAACATCCTTATGTAATGATGATAATAAAAATTGATCTTTAGCATGTGATGCAATTGTAACCTCTTTTGAACTTACTATTTTTTAAAAAAATTAATAAATTAATAAAATTATATAAATAAATTAAATAGTAATATTATAATAATAATAATAATAATAATAATAATAATTACAATCAACTAAAATATCATAAAGTTCTTCTCTTGATTTAATTGATGGATCAGTAAAACCAGCAACATATACACCAGTAGTTGTTAAATCTTTTAATTCTACATCATTAATTGTAACATATGGACGAAGGATATTCCAATTTTGACGATGGAAAACAAAGAGTGGAAAAGCTCTAATTACCTTTAAGAGAGAAGCTAATTTTTCAGAATAGACAGCAATACGCTTTTTCATTGCCATTGCACTCCAAACCAAAATGATTTCTTCACCAAATAATTGAATTACATCTTTAATATTGGTTGATAAATAACTTCTACGAACATCAAAATTGCTATCCACAAATTTACCCATTGCACCAACATCGAATTGACCTCTATTGAAAACACGTAATTGACACTCTAGTAATTTTGAACAATCACCTGTCATTTTATAAACATTTGACATAATTTGAGCTAATGATCCGTACTTTTCTGGATTAAAATGATTTCTAACTAAAACTACACTAAATGCTACAACTCTTTTTAAACAGTCTGGAATACTTGGTGGTTGTTGTCCATCTTGTGCTGCTGGTTGTTGATCAACTGCTGTTGTATAAATATATATCCATTGATTCTTAAATTTGCTAAAACTAAATTGTAAAGAAATCTTATCTTGTAATAATGATGTTCTTTGTAATATTACACTTCTTAATGTTTCATCTAAACTTGGGAAACACCAAGTTAAAAGTACATCAGAATTTAAATCTTTTTCGAAAATTGTTACAGAATCTTCTAATGAAATTGATGTTGTTGTCATTATTAATTTTATAAATATAATAATAAACAAATAATAATAATAAATAATTTAAAAATATTAATAAAATTAAAAAAAAAAAAAAAAAAATAATAAAAAAATAAAAAAAAATAAAATATCATGAAAAATAAAAAAAAATAAAAAAAAAAAATAAAATTTAAAAAATAAAAAAATATAAAAAGAAAAGTTTTTGAAACCTTTTTTTTAAATAAGCAAAGTATTATTGCTTATATAAAAATAACTATTTTTTATTATTAATCTTAGTTATTCCTCTAATGATGGTGTTATTTCGACTTCTAAATTATTTTTGGATTGGTTTGGTTTTATATTTAAAGTAAATTTAATTTTTTTTTGATTATTTAATTTAAATATAAAATCTTTAACCCTATCTTTATAATTATCATTATTATTATTATCATTATTAGTTAAAATACTATTTTTAAAATCTAATGAAATCCTATCATAATCCATAACAAAATTTGAAACTTTATTGAATATTAATTCGTTTGTTAATTTTTCAATAGCACGAAAATTTTCATTTGAATATAATGATTCCATTTTTTGATAAATGATTGATAATACCAACTCTTTTTCGGAAATGTATAAAGCATCTATTAGCTTTTCACCACAGAAATGATTGATAATTTGTTTTTCTATTGCTTGATTTACAAAATCTTTACCTAATGGAAGGAATGGTATACTATTTGTAATTAGATTTGAAAATTTATTATTATTATAAACCATTTTAAATAATTTTGATGCTTTTTCTTTTATTTGTTCTATTGATTTCCTATTTGTAGCACCTTCTTTTTCAAAATCTGATGTTAATATATATGTGGCTAAGGATGTTTTAACTTTTTCTATTTTGGATTTGTTTTTATATTTATTATTATTATTATTGTTTTTATTATTGTTATCATTATTATCATTATCATTATTATTATGATTATTTTTTTTATCTTGAGTAAAAAATTCGTCTTCCATAAATTCATCTTCGATGATATCATTGTTTTCATTCAAATATATTTCTAAATCTTCTCCATCAAAGAATGGTTCGAGAATACTGATAATATCTGGATGTACCTTTTGAATTTCGTCCAATACAATAACGGAATTTGGACACCTATATAATCTATTTAAAATTGTATTGTACAGTCTATTTCTAAGATATTGAACTTTTTGATTTAAATCTTGAACTTTTTGTTGAAGTTGTTCGCTATCTGTTGTTTGAATATCATAATCTATAATTCTGTATTTTTCACCATTTATTGAAAAGTAACCATCTCCTTGTAAACCACTACCTTTTTCAAAGAGAACCCTTGAAATAAGCTTTGCAGAAAGACTTTTACCAACACCAAAGTCACCAAAGAAATGTAAAACCGCTCTACTTTCTGGATTTCTATATTTACTATATAAAACTGATTCTATTTCTTGAACTGAATAATTTTGAAATATTATGAATCTATTAAAATAATACTGAAATGAATTTTTTATTTCATTTTTATCTTTTCTAAAAGAGCACTCTTTTTTTTTTGAACCCAAAAAATTTGAAAAATTTGAAAGAATTGATTTATCGCCATCATCTTGTTCTATAATACCATTGCATTGATTATTACTTTTATCTATATATAAATTATTAATATTGTTATTACTATGAATTACTCCAAACAAATGGTTGTTATCTATATCGTTTCCCCCATAGTTGCTACTAATATCTGCCTCTTTCGAAAAAATAATAGATATAAAATATAAAAACAAATAAATAATAATGCTTTTATTCATTTTTATGTATTGAAAAAAATTAAAAAAATAAAAAAAAAAATAATTTTAAAAAAATAAAATTAATTTAAAAAAATAATTTTAAAAATTAAATTTTATTATAATAAATTTAAAAATCAAATTCCTTTTTTGAAAATGATACCATTGATTTTATCAATTATTTAAAATTTTTATATATTGGTATTCTTTTACTTAAAATTATTAATTTTTTATGGTGTTGATTTTATTTAGTAAAAAATTTGTAAAAATTAAATCTTTTAATTTAGATCTATATCTTTTATTATATAGTTTAAACTAGTTAAATAAAATTATAATTTAAAATAATATTTTAAATTTTAAAAATGATCCAAAATAATATATCAATAAAAAAAAAAAAAATAATAAAAACATTTTATTTAAAAAATAAAAAATTATAAAATACACTATAAAAAAATAATCAATAAAATAAAATGGTAAAAATAAAAACCATAGTTTTTATATTTTTAGTTTTTGTAGTTTTAATAAATGGTTTGGAAAATTCTAAATGTAAGTTAAAAATTTTTTTGTAAAAAAAAAAAAAAATACATAGAATAAAAAACTAATTTTTATATTATTTAATAATAGGGAAAAAAATTAATAAATTTAATTCCAATATTAATAATGAGAATATTTTATATAATAACGAAACTCAATCTATAATAATATATAATTCAAACTCAGTTTATATTAATTACATAATACCACTAAAACCAATTTATCCAATCAAATTAAATATTACAATGAATATGATAAAATATTGTGCAATATTTAAAAATATATTATATGTAAATGGGAAAACCCTGGAAACAGATTCATCCTATTCATTAGAATTAATAAATTTAAACACAACAAAAACCATTAAAATATTTAATAATATACAAAGTTCTGAATTTAAATCAATAAAAGTAATAAATGAAGAAAGAATTATATATATCGAAGATGATCGTCAAATAACAATTTTTAATTTAAATAAAAATGAAATAGAAAATTCGTTTGGAAAAGAACAATTAAATAGCGCACCAAAACAAATAGATATTAACTATAAAAATTTGAATGTATTCATATTGGGCCAAGATTCAAACATTAAATTATTTAATTTGGATAATGGTACTTTTATAGGTGATGTTGTTTTTTATAAAGATTTAGGAAATACACCATTCGATCAAACCAATGATATTAAATCTATACAATTTGAACCAAATGATAATATTTTATATTTAAATTTTGGTGATTTTATATATGGTTTTAAAAATTCAATCATTACAACAAATCCACAACAACAACAACAAAAAGAAATAAATTTTAGAATAGTAAACTCGATAACTATATCAAATGATTTAATGATTGGAAAAAATGAAAATGAAATAATCATTGTAAATGGTTTTAAAATTGAAATCTATAAATATAATGTTCCAATTATAAAGACAACAAAATACAATGAAGGTAAAATAGAAATTATTGGTAAAAATTTAAAAAATATTACAAGTATTTATTTTTTAAATGATAAAGATAATGAATGTTTAGATATATATAATGATAATGGTGAATATATTACATGCAACTACAGTCAAATTAAAACCAAATTTAAATCTGATGAATCATATGAACTAGCGGTAATTTTTGAAACAAATAATGGTGATAGTAATGAAGGTAATATAAACTATGTGACAGGCCAATTGGAATATACCGATGATGGTTGTGAAGAAGGTTTTTGGTATGATAAGGCATCGCATGTTTGTAAAAGATTAAAAATAAATAATATTACAATCAGCAAATGTAGTTTTAATGGTATTATAATTTCGAAAATTGGCACCTGCCCTAAACTATGGAGACCACTATCTAAAAGGGAAGAGTCGTTAAGAGATAACCCAATATTTAAATTTCAAAACTGTCTTGCTGGTAACCTAAAAATGATTAGTGAAATAGATTTAGTAAATTCTAGAAATGTAAATACATTTGTATCAAATGAAACTTTATGCAAATACTATATTGAAAAACCTACCTATATTGATATATCTAAAGCCTTGACAATATACCACTTTAATTGCTTTGATATGTATGGAACCAAAAGTATTATTCAAAGAAACACACCAATTATACCGGAAGAATGTAATATTACAAATACTGAAAAGGATCTAGATATTTTTGTAAATAAAATTGACCTATGGTCAATTGGTAAAAGATGTTTAAATGGTGTTAGAAAAATAATTGGTAAATCATCTACCATTTGTGAATGTAATAAAGAATGGAGTGGTCCACAATGTGATGTACATATGTGCTTACCTGGATTTACACTTAATAATGAAACTGGAGTTTGTATTTGTAATAGACACTGTAATCACAATGAATATGAAATATTGGATCCCTCTACCTGTACCTGTATCTGCGATTTATCTAAACCCTTCCGTTGTGCAAATGGTTTATGCTCTGATTCTGTATCTACTTGTTTAAATGACTTTGACCAATTTAAGTGTGACCACAACTATCCTTTTAAATGTTTAAATGGTGGATGCTATTCATCACCCAATGAATGTAAATCAAGTATACCTGAATGCTTGACTAAAGAATGCTGCTGGAATGGTTTGTTAAAATCCAATGATAAGCATACAACCAAAGCTGAATGTCCAATATTACCTAGTTGTCCAAAAAAGTATCCATTTAGATGTATCGATGGTACCTGTAAACTTAGTGTAAAACAATGTTTAACCAAATCATTGGTACTTTTAAACCACTGCAATAGTACACAAGTGTGTCCTGATGGTTCATGCCCGCCCTGTTCAAACTATGACGGATGTCCACTGTCACTACCTATTCTTTGTTCCAATGGTGAATGTACCAAAACCAACTCCTCCAATTGCAAATACGGCATTATTGATAGAATTACCTCTAACGAACTATTACCAGATATTACAGATCCAATAAACTATCTAAAAGCTGAAACCCTACAAATGTTTTATCCCATATCCAATGATATTAAAAACAATGATTTACTACCTATCTATATTAAACCAATTAGTACAAGTCTAACAATACAATTTGGTAAAAAAAGTGAAATCAATGTTTATAGTACAATTAAAAAAGATTTAATTGGTAAAATAAACATAAATATACCAAAAAATATTATTAATAACAACATCAATAACAATGGTACAACTGAAATTCTAGTTAAACCTGTTGCAGATTCATATTTAAGGCAAATAAAATTTTCATCTGTAAATTTAACAAGATCCAATGCAATCTATTCATCAGTTTTAAATATTACTATACCAATATTAAAAAAGGATGAATCATTACCATTTTTAACCAACATTACTTTAAAAATTATAAATAATCTTAATATTACAATAGATAATTCAAATATCAATAATTTTTGTTTGGGTTTTATAAATACAACAAATAATCAATGGGAATGTGTAAAAATTAAAAACAAAATTTTAAAATTAAAAATTATAAATAATGGTGATGGTGATGGTGATAAAACAAAACTAATGGTAATGGGACAAACGAATCACTTTACATGTTTTGGTGTTTTATTAAGAGGTGATAATAATTTCTTTTTAAATCAAAACAATAAAAACAATAAATATCGTGGCAATATAAAAGATGAAGAAGATGAAAAATACAATAGTAAAGGTGGTTTTAAAATACCCACTCCGATTTTAGTTGGCTCTATAGTTGGGGTAGTGGTATTTGTAATATTATGTGTTTGTATAATATTAATTATAGTATCCTATAAAAAACATGGTAATTTTAAAACTATGAAAAGTATATATATTGAAAGATTAAAATATAAAAGATCAAAAGGCAATGGTAATAATAATAACAATAATAATAATAATAATAATAACAATAATTCTAATAATAATGAAAATCCAAAACAAAAATAAACAATTATTTTTATTTTTTTAATTGGCGGCTTTTTGGAAAAAAGGAATTAAAATTTATTTTTTTTTTTTTTTTTTAAAAAAAGTAATTTTAAATTTATTTTTTTTTTTTTTATAAAATTTTATTTTTCATAATGAATATTTAAAAAGAATAAAAAACAATAACAATAATAACAATAATAGTATAATAATAGGAATAATAAGAATAACTTATTAACAATTGTATTTTAACAAAAATAATAAATAAATTTTTTCTTTTTAAATATAATAATAAAAATAATAATATATATATAATTAAAAATGGATACAATCGATGATGAAAAAATGGAACAAGAATTTTCAGATTTTTTAGATTCTGAAAAATCAAACTATAAATATGTAATAAACGATCTTATAGAAAATAATAATAAAAGAATATCTATATCAATCGATATAATGAGAAAAGTCTCACCAGAAATGACAGCAAAGTAAATATATAATTAAATAATTAAATAATAATAATAATAAAATAAATTAATATAATTCTCTTTCTTTTATAATTTTAGATTTTTAAGTAAACCATTAGATTTTATTGGACCATTTCAAAGAGTAGTTACAAGAAAAGTTTCAAATATTAAAAAAGGATTAATAGAAAAAATGGAAACTAATGAAGATGAAGATTATGATAAAGATTTAATTAAACAATATAAAGATTCACTTGATAAAGAAGTATTTGTTGGATTCGAAGGTAATTTAGGCTCAAGTCATGTTACACCAAGAGGTTTAAATGCATCATTATTATCACGTTTAGTTTGTGTTGAAGGAATTGTAACAAAATGTAAACTATATTTATTTAATAATATCAAAATATTAAATGATTATAATAAATTTACTAATTAGTATAATTTTGATTTTTTTAGGTTCATTAGTTAGACCAAAAATTATAAAAAGTGTTCATTATTGTGAAAAAACTAAAAAAACAATAAGTAGAACCTATGCAGATGCAACATCGGATTCAGGTATACCATCATCGACATCATATCCAACAAGAGATGAATCTGGTAATCCATTAATTACAGAATATGGTATGTGTCTATATAAAGATAGTCAAATGGTATCGATTCAAGAGATGCCAGAAAGAGCACCAGCAGGTCAATTACCAAGATCAGTCGATATTTTAATGGATAACGATTTAGTGGACCGTGTTAAACCGGGTGATAGAGTTCAAGTATTTGGTGTATATAGAGCCATTCCAATGAGTGCACCAGAATTAAAAACAACTAAATTTAGACCTATATTAATTTGTAATCGTATTTTAATGCTTAGTAAAGAAGTTAGTGGACCAACAATCACTGCTGAAGATGTTAGAAATATTAAAAACTTTTCATTACACGAGAATGGTTTCGATCTTTTAGCAACAAGTTTAGCACCGTCCATTTATGGCCACGATTATATCAAAAAATCTCTATTGTTATTGCTATTGGGTGGTGTTGAACAGAATCTTCCAAATGGTACCCATTTAAGAGGTGATATCAATTTATTGATGGTTGGTGATCCATCCACAGCAAAGTCTCAACTATTACGTTTTATATTAAATATTGCTCCATTGGCTATCAACACTACAGGTAGAGGTTCCAGTGGTGTCGGTTTAACTGCCGCTGTAACCAATGACTCTGAAACAGGTGAACGTCGTTTAGAAGCAGGTGCCATGGTTTTAGCAGATAGGGGAATTGTATGTATAGATGAATTTGATAAAATGAGCCCAGACGATCGTGTGGCCATTCACGAAGTTATGGAACAGCAAACCGTTACAATTTCAAAAGCTGGTATTCATGCATCATTAAATGCTCGTTGTTCAGTAGTAGCCGCTGCAAATCCAATCTATGGCAAATACAATCCAGACTTAAAAGCACACACCAACATTGGTTTACCAGATTCATTATTATCACGTTTCGATCTTTTATTCATCGTTTTGGATAACGTTAACCCCGACCACGATAGAATGATATCTGACCACGTTCTTAGAATGCACAGATACAAAGACGAAGGCGCTGAAATGGAAACATTCTTGCAGTCTGAACAAATCTCTACATTAGGTGGTGAACTTTCAAACGGACTATCAAAAAATAACTCTAATGCCGATATCGATACACCAATCTTTCAAAAATATAATCGTACACTTCATGGTAATGAAAAATCATATGACATTGTTTCAATTCCATTCATTCAAAAATATATACATTACGCCAAAACCATTATCAAACCCAAACTATCTGAAGATGCAAGAAAATATATTATTGAACAATACACTGACCTCAGATCAAAACAAACCAACAACTCCTTACCAATTACAACTCGTACATTAGAAACTATGATTCGTTTATCACAAGCCCATGCAAAATGTAGATTAGATCGTAATGTCACTCAACGTGATGCCGAAGTAGCTTATGAAATTATGAACAAGGCATTAAGTGATTCAAATACAAAAGAAAGAGAAAAAGAAAGAATCAATAGCAATAAAAGAAAAAATAAAAAAGATAATGAAGAATCTTATAATGATGATGAAATTATAGATGAAAATATGAAAGATAAATTGGATGAAGAAATTTTTGATAATGATAATGATGATAATTTTGATATAAATAATAACAATAATAACAATAGTAATAATAATAGTAAAAACAATAGCAATAATAAAAATAATAAATCAACAAATGATACAACTAAAAAAAGAAAAAAAACAAATGATAATGATAATACAACTTTAAAACCAGTATCAAAGAATAATGACAATAAAAAATTAAACAAAGCAATTGTTGAATTACTTGCAAAAGGTGAAGGAAAAATGGATAAAAATCAACTCATTAAATCACTATCAGATAACTTTTCAAATGAAGAAATTAATACAACTTTAAATAATTTAGAACAAAGAAAACTTATTACAACTATTAAAGGTATTGTAAGATCCAATATCCAATAAAAGTAAAAAAAAAATAAAGAAAAATAAAATATAAAATATAAAATAAATAAAAAAATAAAATGTAAATAAATCTTAATCAATCAATTTTATTTTGTTTTTGTGTTTTTTGCAAAAATATAAAAAAAAAAAAAAACTAAACACATTTTTTAAAAACAAATTTAGTAATTTAAATATTTATATATCTTTATTTTTTTGTTTATTTTTTTTTTTTTTTTTTTTTTTTTTAACTATTCTTTTAATAAACATTTGTTTTCTTTTCTTTCTTTTTTTTTAAAGTTTAAATATAGAATGAAAAAAAATAGGAGGCAATTTTTTATTTTTTTTTTTTTTTTATATTTTTTTTATTTTTTAAAAAAAAAAAAAAAAAATTTTCGTTTTTTTAAATTTTTTGTTAAAAAAAAAAATTTTATTTTTATTATTTTTTTTACACATATATACAACTCATTTTATAAAATTTTATATTTATTTGTTTAAAAATCTATTTTTTTTTATTTTTATTTATTTTACATACTTTTTTTATTATATACTTTTGTAAAACATCACTCAAACATATATACATATATTGAAATATATTCTTTTTTTGTCTATAATTTCATTTTCAAATAAACCATTTTATCTTTTTTTAAACTTTTTTTAAAAAAATTATTTTTGACCTCAACTAGTAAGTATATTTAAATTATAGATTGATCATATTATTCATAGTAGTATTTGTAATATATAATTCAATAAATAAAAAGATAGATAGACAGATAGAAAAAAAAAAAAAAAAAAACCAACCAAATTTTCATATTAATATAAAAAAAAATACGAGTTCACATCTCACATCTTCAATAACAAAAAAAAAAAAAAAAAATTTAAAATTTTTATAGAAAAATAAATATATAATCATTATTATCTATAAAAATAGATTCATTAAATCAATAAATCAGATACCAATAAAATATAATAACTCATCAATATAAAGATTTGTCTCTTTTTTTTTCATTCTTTTTTTTTTTTTTTTCTTTTTATTTATTTTTTTTTTTTTCATAAAAATTTTAAAAAAAAAATTTTAATTTTTTTTTAAATTTTTTTTTTATTTTTTTAAAAACTATAGCCATAATATCATCCGAAAATTTTTTTTTGAAAAATAAACAAAAAAAAAAAAAAAGCTATACATAAACACATACACATAAAATATTTAAATAACTTTATAAAAATAATCCCTATAATATTCTTTATTATATTTTACTACTTTTATATTTACCAAGTTCAAAAATTTTCAAATTTTTTAATTTAATTTTCTTAAAAATAAATATCTAATATTTTTTTTTTTTTCCTTTATTTCTTTTATTTTAATATAGAAAAACAGTAGTTTTGTTTTTTAGTATTAAATTTTTATTCCCCAATCTTTTTTTTCCATAGAGAGAGTAAGTTTTTTTTTTTTTTAATATTTTTTTTCACACACCCACTATCAAATTTTTTTTTATAAAAAAAAAAAACCCATACATCAAACTAATTTTTTTTTTCTTTTATTAATTTTTTTATAACAATTTTAAAATAGTTTTTTTTTCAAATTAAATTATTATAAACTTTTTTTTATTTTTTTTAATAAATTATTAAATATATATACATAATATAATGTCATCAAATAACAATGAAGTAGAGTGCTTAGTTGAACCTACATCTAAAATTTCAATCACAGAAGAAAATAAACAAGAAAATAAAGAAACCACCACCACTACCACCACCAATACAGATAATAAAGAAGAACAACCACAAGAAGAACAACCAAAAGAAGAACAAGAACAAGAAGAACAACAAGAAGAAGAACAAGAACAACAAACAGAAAATCCAGAAAATTTAATTAAACATCCACTTCAAAATAGATGGTCCTTATGGTATGATTATCAAAGTGGTAAAATCAATCCAGAACATTGGGTTGACTCATTAAAAAAGGTTATTAGTTTCGATTCAGTCGAAGATTTTTGGTGTGTTTTCAATAACCTTCCAAATGTTAGCAATTTAAAACAAGGTAGCAGTTATCATTTATTTAAAGACGATATCGAACCAAAATGGGAACACGAATCAAATAAAAGAGGTGGCAAATGGTTTGTTATGGTTAAAGATAAATCGCGTTGTGATAACCAATGGCTTCAATCTGTTATGGCTTGTGTTGGTGAAACTTTTGACTCTAGTGATGAAATTTGTGGTATAGTTTATAATTCAAGAAAGAATGGTGATAAAATCAGTGTTTGGACAAAGAATGCCCACGATGAAAAAGCAACTAAAGATATTGGTTACTGTCTTAAAAAAATTTTAGAAGTCGATAATACTATTTCTTATACTCCACATGAAGATGTTATGAGAACATCAAAAGGTGCCAAAAATTTATATGAATGTTAAATAATAATAATCAATCTAATTAATTAATTAATTAACTAATTAATTAAATAATAATCAATTAATAATAATAATAATAATAATCATTTTTTAAAAAAAAATAATTATATATATAAAATAATAATAATTTTTTTTTTTTTTTTCATTTAAAATTTTAAAAAAAAAAATAATTTCAAATCATACTCCCCTCCCCATTCCCTTTTCATCAATCATCATCATCAAAATCACAATTCAACCAAAAATCTCAAAAAAAAAAAACTTGTTGTATTTATTTATTTATCAATTTTTTTCCAAATATATTTAAATAATTTATTTTCAATTAATCCAACTACAACCAATTTCAATACATTTTTTTTTAATTTTTTTTTTTTTTTATAATAATTAAACCATTTTAAAAAATTCAAAAAAAAAAAAAAAAAAAAAAAAAAAAAGGGTAAAGGCCCCTCACTATCGGCCCAACAAAAACCACCCTCCCCCCCTACTTAAAAAAATTTTAAAAAAAAAATTAAAAAAAAAATTTAAAAAAAAAAATAAATAAAAAAATTTAAAAAAAAAAAAAAAAAAAAAATTATCATTTTTATTTATTTTTTTATTTTTAAAATTATATTATTATAATTTTAAAAAAAAAACCATAATTTATTTTTTATAATTTCTTTAATAATAATATATATCTTTTTTTTTTTTTTTTTCAAAATATTTATAAATTTTCATTATTTTATAAAATTCGTTTTTACTAAAATTTTTTCAAAAGTTATCAAAAAATAATTAAAAAAAAAATGAATAATAATTCAGAAAATGAAGATAATAATATAAATAATAATGATAGTAATAATCAAGATAATCAAAATAATTTAGAAAATAATTATAATAATAATGATGAAGAAGAATTTTTAAATAAAATTATTAAAATTAGAATAGATAATTTTTTAGAAGAAGAAGAAAAATTATTTTTAGCAAATGGTGAAAATTTAAAAATAATATTTAAAATATTATGTGAAAAGAATAATAATCAAATTGAAGAGAATGATATAATAGAGTTTAGAGAAACAACTTTAACTTTGGTAACATTAATTTGTAATTTATTAAAGAATGATATAGAATCATTTATACCAGTTTTAGATGAATTTTATTCAACAATAATATTTATGTTAAAGGAATTATATTTATCATCAATTAATTCAACATCATCAGTAGCATCATCATCATCATCATCATCATTATCAATTCATAATACTAGCGGCGGCGGCAAAAAGAGTAATAGTTTTTATAAATCACCAACATCAGATAGCGAAGACGATTCATCATTTTTATCAACACAACGTAATGTTATATCACCAATTATAAATAGAATAAAAAAGAGTGAAAATATTAGATTATCAACTAATAATACTCAAAGTAATAATCCAAGACAACAACTTTATAATATTATTTCAGTAACAATGTTGGGTACAGTTTGTTTATTATTTCCATCCAATGAAAAATTATTATCAAAATCAATACCATTCTTATTTGAAATTGGTCATTATAAATCTCAAACACAAAGTTTAATAATTTCAACTATATCATCAGAAATTATAAATAGACCAAAAATTTTATCAAATTATGTTTTAGAATTTATTAAAGTAATATTTTTTAATTTTTTTAATTTTTTTTAATAATAATTATATTAATTTTTTTATTTATTTTTAGTTTTCAAAAGATAATCCAAATGTATTTTCAATAATTGCAAGTTTATATCAATATAATAAGCAAGATTTTGAAAAGAATTTAAATGTTTTAATTGAATGTTTCAAAGAGCCAGAAAGTAGAATTGGTATATTGTCAATTATTAGTGAAATTTCTAAGGTATCACCATTAATTATTATACCTTATTTAAAAGTTTTAAAATTATCACTATCTCAAGTTTCACTATCAAGTCAATTTTCAATTATTTTAAAGATTTTAGCCCAAAAGTATCCATTTACCATTTCAACGATTTCAAGTGATTTAATTTCTGCTATGGATAATAATGATTCTTTAAAATATTCTTTACCAGAAATTTTAGGAATGTGTGGTCCAGATAAAACTAAACTAGTATATCAATATCTTTATTCATTATTAAAGAAACAACAAGAAAAAGCACCAAGATCTTCAGAAGATGATCATATAGTAGTATCGATTTTAAAAGGTTTTAAATCAATTTATAAAACATCACCAAATTTAATCAATATTAGAGATCCATTATTACAATATTTTTCAACAAATGGTAGTGAATTTATTTTATCATTTTTAAATACATTAGTAGATGAATTTACATTATCACCTCAACAAATAGATGATATGGAACAACAACAACAACAATTACAATTACACAACAACAACAATTACACAACAACAAGAAAAATTTGAACAAATTAATGAAAAAATAAATTCATTTTCACCATTATAGAATCAGCCATTGAAAATTCAGAAAAGAAAAACAAACTCAGTAGATTAGAAAATACCTTAGATCATCAAATGAT